>NC_067245.2:314813712-315116743 GCF_019359855.2 Lolium perenne
TTCATAGTCATGATTTTTCAATTACTTGTACGGATTATTTCATATGGATATTTGCTTATATATTCAACAATCCAAAAACCTGATTTTAGGAAAATCAATTCAAGCAGCGTTGATGCCGCTACTCGACCTCCCCTCTTTGATGGTATGCATTACAAGAGGTGGCGCACAAAGGCGGTTCTATGGTTTACAAACCTAGGCTGTTTTAGCGCCACAGATGCTAGACCTGAGGGGCCTCTTTCTGCAGAGGAGCAGGAAAAGTTTGAGAAGGTCGACGCCATGTTTAAGGCGGCCTTGTTCAGCATTCTTGGGGGCAACATTGTTGACCCGTACATGCCTTTCGACCATGGTAAAGATGTGTGGGATGCGCTCGAGGCCAAATTTGGGGTCTCGGACGCTGGCACTAAACTGTATGTTATGGAGCAATACTATGACTACAGGATGACTGATGAGCGCTCCGTGGTTGAGCAGGCTCATGAGATTCAGTCCCTTGCCGAAGAACTCGAGCAGTTTAAGTGTACCTGTGGCATTATTGCCAAGCTTCCTCCTTCGTGGAGGAACTTTGCTACTTCTCTGAAACATAAGAGACAAGAGTTTTCCGTTTCGGATCTCATTGGCTCGCTTCATGTGGAAGAGAAGGCGAGAGCGAAGGACACACGCGCTCGTAGTTTTGAGGGAGGTTCTAGTGCCAATGTGGTACAGAAGAAGAACTTCCAATCTCACAAGTCTAAGAATAAGAAAAATGGAAAAGGCAAGTTTGACGAGAAGAACAAAGCCTCCAATCCAACCAACTTCAAGAGGAAGTCTCCTTATAAGAAGAAAGGGAACTGCCATGTTTGTGGCGCTCCTGGACATTGGGCTCCTGATTGCCCAGAACGCCATGATCGGCGTGGGAACAGCGGCAAGTCCGCAAATGTTGTTATTGGCGTTGATACTGAGATGAAGGACGTTGTTATTGGCATTGATACTGAGATGAAGGCAGTGACAACATCTCAATCACCCTCCAGGAGTGGAATGAGCCAAAGAAGGCACGTGTTGGTTTTACTTTTGTCGACAAGAGAATGAAAAAGGATTCTTGGATAAAACTTATTGAACATTTCGTTCTACCTCCGGAATACAACAAACACGATGAAGAGGGTAACGTGATTCCGGGTGGACGTGAGAGGAGAAGGCTAGTCAAAGAGTTCGCTCTTAAGAAGATGGGCGAAGCATTCCGGAACTTCAAGAAAAATTTAGCCCGTGACTATGTCTCGAAGAAGACGACTCCGGATATCAAAGGACAGTATGAGAAACTGAAAGATTTGTGGCCCGAATTTGTGAAGCAAAAGGAATCGGAGCATGCCAAGGCCATATCGGAAAAAATAAGGCAAATATGGCTATAAAAAGAGTACAATCATATTATGGGGCCAGGAGGATACGACACTTCAGAGCCTAAGTTGGCGAAGATGGAGAACAACCTGAGGAAGTGAGGAATCCCTCTAGGTACAGAGGGATGGGACCCAAGAGCCAAAAGATGGTGGTACGGGCATGGGGGATCGCTAGACCCGGAGACAGGGAGGTGTGTTCACCGGAAGAAAGTGTTTACTCCCACCGCCACCCTTATTGCCGCAATGGCCGCAGCTCAAGCAGGAAGATCAAGGTCAACAGAGAGTATGACCCGCTGACAATAGCCCTCGGGAATCCTGAACACCCAGGAGGTGTACGAGGCAAAGGTGCCATTCCGTGGAAAGAAGGGTTTCCCCAGGACAGTGACCTGTATAGTTACACAAGCCGTAAGAGAAAGACGGACCGGGATACATATCGTCTGGGGAGGATGGAAAGAGAACTATTTGAGGTGAAGCAGATGGTACGTGGAGCACTATCAAAACACAAACCGGAAGGGCCGCATGAAGATCATGCAGCGGATGTCGGAAGCCAGCAGCGGATAAGCAGCGTGGCTTCCACGGAGGCCCCGGCTAATGCTAATGCACCCTTGGCCCCGGCTGGTGCTAATGCACGGACGATCGATGGTACACCGGAGCCTCGCTACCCCGTGGACGATGTACATGACAGTATGAAAGAATGTGAGCTGTATCAGCCAATAAGGAACATTTCCTGGAAGGTGGCGATCGGCACCGCTTTATCTTGTAAACCTGGAGCTCCACCACGGCAATCCCATTCCAGCTGGCTATACTCGTGTCACGGTGGATGACGTAGTCAAAGGGTATGAGGACCTGGAGATTGACTATGCTACACCTGAAGGGGCTGTGAGACTTGGAGATGTCAAGCGCCAAATAATTCTATGGCAAAAGAAGGACATCAAGCTTCCAGGCTCGGCGCCAAGGCCACCAACCCCGAGGAATCACCCAACAAGTCCACCCCCTCCGGTGGTGGTGGTCCACCTACACCTCCTTCATGTCAGCCGACGCTGCCCCCCAATCCACCTCCGGCGGGTAAGCAAACACCGCCCCCCAGTCCACCTCCGGCGGGTACGCCACCACCCAGTCCACCGCCGGTGAAGAAGCAGAAGCAGGGGGTTACGAAGGACAGCAAGGCAACTGTAATATCCCAGGTTTAGAGGCAATAAAATGAGAGAACACGAAAGTGTGCATTGCATTCATGCATAGAAAATCCGGGGAATTTTCGCGCTTTCAAATAAAACTTACCACAGTAACTGAAGTTTCACTTGACTTGCTGGAATTGAAGTAGATCATCAAGTCAAGCGCTATAAACTTCACTGTGATCTTTGCTAAAACCTTGTTTTGGGTAGAGATGATTTGATCTATGGTTTAGATCAAATGGAATTAGATTTACAACAACATATTCTTTAAGAATCAAACCCTAACTTATTAATACTTAAAAGTTAGCAACTACTTTTGTGTGTAATTTAATTCACTTATAAATAAGGCAAACCACAAGGTCTAAAGTGCATAAAAGCCACACACTCTTATTTAAATCATAACGTATTAAATACATGGAATATCATAAAACTAAATCCATTTACATTACGAATTATAGTCCAAACTATTTGAATAAAACTAACTATGAGTATTTTGAAACTCATATGATCATGCCTTGGTGAACTCAAACCCAACTATCTAAAATTGAGGAATAACCTTCAACCTTGACCTTTGGACCAATATTATAATATAAATCCAATCAAATGTGATATAGTGACTCATCAACAATAATGAAACCATCCACAAGATATTTAGTACCAAATGCCACTTGGCTATCCAAAAATAAATCATATGAGAGGATAATCATCATACCACATGGGATGAAAATATCTACGTGACTTGCTTTCCAAGCTATGCCACCTCATGCTCAGAGGATTGCTATGGATGAGGGCATGACAACCAAGCACCTTACTCATCAAACCAACACAAGAGTCACCACCTATGTGTCATGATACTAGAGCTTGCCCAAGCCTATAAATAGAGCCACACCCTCCATCCATTTAGTCATCTTGTAGCATGATACAAGGAAACACACACATAGAACCACTCAATACATTAGCTAGGATCAAGATGAAGAAGCTAGGAGGTGGAGGCATACCACAAGATGCAGGTTTATTAGATTTCCTGAAGAACAAGCTACAGAAGATTGCAAGGTAGAATCCCTAGGCAAACCATATATTTAGAGGATCATATCATCACCTCTTATGTAAGAATCTAGGATGAGTGTGATGAGAGGAATATTAAAGAGGGATTAGTGAGGAATGAGTGGATCTTGTCTAATGCATGATTATACCTTGTAGATATAGATGATAAGTTAAACCCATATGATTAATAGATCTCATCTACCACATAAAATAATAAGTATATCACTAGTAGTTAACCCAAACCAATCCTCATGCCTTGTATGGAGGAGTAATGTCCTTAAACCTAAACCTTGTTTATCCAAACACTAGAGTAACCCTAGCTACCCAATAAAACATAATCAAAGCCTATGCCCATATCCTAATACTAGTTGTATATCACTTAGGTGATCACCACTAAAACCCTAAACCACATTTGCAA
This sequence comes from Lolium perenne, assembly GCF_019359855.2. Classification (NCBI taxonomy): domain Eukaryota; kingdom Viridiplantae; phylum Streptophyta; class Magnoliopsida; order Poales; family Poaceae; genus Lolium; species Lolium perenne. Next base: position 314,817,711 of record NC_067245.2, read on the forward strand.
TTCCAATCCAAGTACTACTTTGGATTATAAGTAGAACCCTACCATGCCTCATGCCTATTTTATACTTCAATTAGTGAAGCATCACCAAAACCCTAAACCTTTCACCTAGGAATCACTACACATAAAATATTAAACCCTACCTTTCCATCCTAGTGGACCAAATGAAGTAGTGTTTTATAAAATTAAACCATCATTTAGCAAATGCATTGCTAATTATGAGCATAGGATCCATCTAAATTAATTCAAGCTAAAGTTTACTAAAACCAGATTAGTGATTATAGAACTTTCTTGACCATCTTCTTAAACCCTAAAAACCATTATTCACATAAAATCATGAACCAATCCCATTTCCTTTACCATTTGCTAAACCCTAGCCATAATTAAAATATGTAAACAATCCCTATTACTAAGTACTAGTAAAACCTAATCATGAGTTTATCATGCAGAGGTTATAAATTTTCAAACCATTGGAATATATTTGGTTTCTAAATAAAAGTAATTGAGACAAACACTTAACCAATATCAACTTGAAATATTGAATACCTTTCACAACAACACAAATTTAATCAAAGGTTACATATTTGTTTGAACAAAACAACACAATGAGTATCCTTATCAAATGGTTTTGATGTTCACATAATTTAGGACCTGCAAAAACAAAATAGAATTCAAATTTGAATTCAAACAACAAAATAGAAAACATAAAATATAAAACAAAAATTTGAAAAGGAAAAGAGAGGGAAACTTACCTGTACCGCAGCAGCCCAAGACCAACCCAGTAGCAGCCAACTCCACAGCCCAGTCCAGCCCACGGCCACTTACCGTTTCGTCGCTGGCACAAAACAAGACGAGAGCGTCGTCTTCCTCCACGGCGTCGACAGCGCAGCGAGGAACGGCGACCACGTCCTCGGAGCCGATAAGGATGCCCCGGACGCCGCTGAAGCTTCTAGAACTTCCCCCTATATCTCTCGCGTCCGTCTTATCCCTTTTGCATCCAGATTCGTGCCTTGATGCACCTCACAGTCGCCGTCGCATCTCGGCCATTGCCGCCGGTGGAATGACGAGATGGACCTCGCCGTGTCCAATAAATAGGTCCAGCAGCTCCGCCGTAGAACCCTAATCCTTCACCGCCCATCCAATTCTTCCCAGATCCTTTATATTCCTCGATTTCTTCCTTGACCGCTCGCCGGTGTTGATCATGGCGCCGATGACTGAGGCCACCCCGGAGCTCACCGTGAGGTCTGGGAGAAGCGCCTGGATGTGTAGTGCATCCTGGCATAGCCGTGCATCCAGGGGAGCCGTGTGGGGGGCAAATTTCGTCGATCCCTTCCGCAGCACCTCGCCGGGAATGGCGAATCCCAGCTCGCCTCTGTCCACAATCCACCTCGGCGACCATCTGAGAAGCTTTACAGTATGATTGCGCATCGATTGAGCCCTCTATTCCTTCTCGGCATTGTCTGTAGCTCCGTTTAGCCACTTCGCCGGAGAGCACCGCCGCGGAACATGGTCGTCGGCGTAGCTCCGGTGAGTCCCCGCACAAACCATCACCACCAGTAGCTTTGTTTTGTCGTTCTCGTTCGATTGGTACTAACCACGCGTCCCAGGGAACCCTAAATCGGCGGCGCCACCGTGCTCTGGCCGCCGGTGTTTAAACGCCGGTGAGGTCAAAGGCCACGGTCTATTTTGACCAGACCCTTCCGATGTGGCACCTGACGTGTAACTTGGTCCCACTCGTCAGTGTCTGGGACTAGAAGTGAACCGGTACGTTTAGTGTTTTCGTTTTAATTTCAAATTCCAGAAAAATGCTCAAACTTTGTAAAATCATAGAAAAATCATCTCAACTCAGAAAAATATAAATATTATATCAAAATGCTCACAAAAATAAACTCTATTCAAATAAAATATAAAATAAAAATGTGTGTCAAAATGAAATTCAATTATTTTAAAGCTAATTAATTATGCTTTTCCATTTACTTAAAACACAACATGAATCCAATAATTGGTTAAGTTTAAAAATTAACTTTGCTATACAGTAACTAAGTAAAATGTTAGGATTAATATTCTTTATCATGTTTTCATTCACTTAAACATTAGTGGTAATTAATAAACCCTAATTTGAAAATTGTTATTTTCTACTTTCTTAAATAATTACAAATTCTTGTGAAAACTGATAAAATGTCAAACCATTGCTGATTTTGTTTCAAAGCAATTAGTAACCACACCTATATTGCCAATTATCATTTTAAGAGTTGTACCATAATTTAGAAACCCTAGTTCTAATATAAGTAAGACCTTGAACCCATTATCTTATGTGTTCATCATAAATTGTTTCAATTCTAAAAACCCTAGGGGTTTAGCCCATGTAATCATATCCACTTCAACTTTACATGTAGAACCTTAATAAACAACCAATGAGTGCATACTCATGATCCACTAAACTAAAACTAGGTGCAATTCACATGAGACCATCATATTTCATGTCTTTATTTTTTTGGTTAACACCTATATGATCCACTAGTGCCACCTAGATGAAAACCCTAGCTTGTTAATTAGCGTAGTGCCATTGATCACCAATCCATGATACCACACCATTAGGATTAACCTCAACCATCAAACCCTAGTAGAACCATAGTGATGAACCCTAATACCAATCTTGTAGTAATGCATATTATATGCTCCTATTCAACTAAACCCTACTTAGAAAGTAATAATCCACTTAGCATAGAAACTATTAGTGATTACTTAGTGAAGCAAATATGAAGCCATAGTAAACCCTAACTCATAGCAACACCTTGATAATCATCCTTTGATATGATGCTTAGGAGAAACCATAAGTAATAAACCTGCCAAAGCTTGCTACTTATAGACCCATCCAACTTAAGAACCCAACTAGTTCCTATTAGAGAACTAAATGAATCCAATAGTAAACCCTAGAAAACCATAGCTCCTATGTATAGTAGTTCATATTCTTATTTAACCTATTCTTCAAAAGTTATTCTTTTGAAGTACAAATGTCAATTAAACCCTAGAAGCCCTAATCCTTCTTTGAAATACTCATTATTTCTTAAACAACATGTTCTTCAAAAGTTATTCTTTTGAAGTATAATACAAGTAATCATCAACCATGTTCTGTAGAACTTAAAATTGACAACTGTCCTTACATATTATTCCACCACTATTCTTTATGTGTATAATTGTTATGATGTCTTATATCACTTGGATATGATGCTAATATAAACAAACCCTAATAAGAATCTTGCTTGAGAACCATTCTAAAAAAGTGCAACAAACCCTAAAGAAATCTTTACAACTCATACATCCTAAATCATCGAGGTTAGATTACGCTCGGGACGATTGCATCTCATACTATGCATTATAGCATTATTGCCAGTTCTTTAAACATTGTCCTTACTGGACGATGATGGTATTTCAGCATTTGGAGTTCTCACGTATCGAAGCTTTTGCCTGCATAATCTTGCAGTCAAGAAAGGCAAGTTCATCGCTTGCTCATGTCATTTGATTATTTGTATCAAACTATATGCAAAGTACTATACTTATCACTCATGCATTGAAAAACAAAGTATTATTTTACAATTATGAATATGACTATGTGGTGGGCAATGGAACCATGGTATGTGTTGATATGGTGGAGGTTCCATTGCATGGGTTATATCACCCTAGGATTAATTACCAATGCCGTCCAGTGATTCTAGCGCCGTACAAACCGCGTTGACCATGAGATCTATAATGGCTCTGGGGAAGCCAGCCGTATCTTTTCCCTTCTGCACGCCAACGGATTGGTAGAGCCGGTGGGGTGTTGGAGGCACTGCCGCAATAGGTTGGGATATCCTTTTAAATCCCCATCCATTAGTGATGATAAGCTCTACGATCTATGATGGATTGTCCGGAGTACACCGTGAGTAAAGCCGTATTATCGGGAGAAGCCTACTGGGGGTGTACGGTCGGACAAAAGGGTGGGTTTGCAGTCGCGGAGAAGGCGGTGTGGGCTTGGATCTTACACCTGGCCTCACACCAAAGGAAGTGTGGATGGGAAAGCTTCACCTGGTTGGCAACAAGGATAAGGTCTCTTATGGGAAAAGTAACGCACCTCTGCAGAGGATACTGAATTGTGACTGTCACTCCCTGTTCCGGGAAGGGAACTGCGAACGCGGCAGGAAAGGAACTCCACGAAGTTCTAGTCAACCTGTGAAGACTGACGGGCATAGTTTTCAGAATAAAATAAACCTTTTGAAGAAATATTTATGAAAACTTGCATTGGCCTATGACTTTCTGGTCTATGGCTGTAGCTAGTGCATGATACACATATTTTCTAATATGAACTTGCTGAGTACGCTCGTACTCATTCTATCCCATTTGAACCCCCTTCTTAGATCAAAGCACCGAAGGAGAAACTACCATGGAAATCGAAGACAGAGGAGTCAACTGCAACAAGATGAGGAATCCAATCAAAGGAGTCAATGGAGTCAACTTCTGCATCAGCTATTATGGAAACCTAGACTAGTAATAGAAGGGAACCTTTCCCTAATCCTAGCACCTAAGTAGCTAGATTTCTTTAGCAAGCCAAGTAGCTCTTAAACTTGGGTTAGCAATAAGATAGACTACGAGTCGTTCTTCTGGAGCTTTATTTGAAGTTTTACCTCACTGTAAAGTAGGAGGTTGTGTTGATCTTATGTAAACAGCTCGTGTGTACTTCTATAGACATACCTTGGACTCGCATATGTTTCTGTTGTACCACTCTGAGAGATGTAATATGAGTGGAACGGTGTTTCACTTGTGTTATGTCAACGACTTGTGTACTACACCATGCAGTGGTACGCTGGGTCATCACAGCTGGTATCAGAGCAAATGCTTTGACCCTAGGATTAAAACCCTTTAAAGGAGACCTATAGGTTTGGTAGTGTCTATAGGAAGTGTGTTAGCTAAGTTAACTATGCTAAACCAACCAATCTTTTGACTGGAGATGGGTATTCACTTGAGAATAATCCTGACACACTTGAGTCAATCTTTCTTATCTGTTTCCTTAAGTAAAGTTAGTGAGATATCTTGCTTCATTCTAAATAATTAGAACACCATTGAAGCTTAAGATAATGGGTGGTAGTAGACCACAGTTGGTATACAATACATGGTTGTCCAAAGAGAGGATACAACCATAAGGAAGATATCCTATTGGAAGAAGTATACCAATACAAGTATGGTTAAGTAAGAGTCGTTTAAAAAGTCAAATGACCGATGTTAAGTAAGGGAGATAAGTTATATAAGGTAGTATATGTCTATGATGAGTCAATCATGGGAGGTAAGGAAGAGTGATAGGAGTTATATAAGTTTGCCTTTCATGGTAGAGTTGGTAATCATATATGATTCACTTGAGAGTCATGATGTGATGGAGTAGAACATCATAAGTACGATAACAGAAGTATGATAAGGAGTAGGATTTAGGGAATAGTTCGAAAGCTTAGGCCTTAAAATCCTAATAACTGTACCAAGTATGTTAGAACCATAGTCCTTAATTCAAAGAAGGCTTATTTAGAGCATATCACACAGAGAAATCCTAGAGTTATAGGTGGTATATTCTAAACAATCATGTGTTTAGAGTAGACATGTTAGAACTAATTGTATTATAGGAAGTAGTCCTCAATAGCACATATAGATGGTATACTATTTTGTTAGTACTTCCAAAGAAAACTAGGTTAACTTCAACTATCCCAGGCCATTTTGTTTCAAGTTTGTCTCCTTGCAAATGTGCAATTAAGATAAATGTTGAGACAAATAGTAGAAATTCACGTATTCGTGCTAAGTATCACGACCTAAACCTATCTTATGTGGTGTTATATATTGCACATCCACGCCTGATGTTTAGGGATGTCTTACCCAACTATTATATTCAGGCATATAAGGATGTGTATTATAAGCACAAAACTGAATCTTCTTGGATTTTATTGGATTTTCATTGATTGACTAGATCCATACATGAAGTTTGACTTTGATATGCAAATGCATGTTGCAATATCAAGCTCTTACTTGATGTCATAGGTCTAGAGGGTAAAGGTATTCGTGTGAGGAAGTGATGAATTCTGAAGATTTTGAAGACACAATGAAGGTTCATTAGAAGAAGGAAGTAAAGTGTGGGAAGCAAACACAACAATCTAAAGGTAGGACAAGTCAAAACTCACTTTTATCCTTAATTAAGGAGTACTTCAACATGGAAGTATCATGAAAGTGAGAAAAATAGTGAATATGGAGCAGTAGAAGTTGAGCCATATTCATTATGGAAGAAGGGATTGCAAGTAGAGTCATTTACAATACTATCTTCATAGTATCTACAAGTGGTTATCTTGCAAAACAAACCCTAGAAGAAGGAAAATAGACAAGTGAAGTCACAGCTGGTATAATCAGACCGCAGCTGATATAGGATAATCATGAAGAGAAAGTATGTGAAGTGAGGTATATCGTAACTAAAACTATAAAAGTAGCCACAGCTATTAGGTAGATGTTGACTAGAACCATAACATAGCCACAGCTGGTATCCAATAAGCCACATCTTGTGTTAGATAGTCTGCAGCTGGTAACAGATAGTCCACAGCTTAATCATTCTTTCACTTTAAAGGAAAGAGGGATTCCGCAGCTGATATCCCGTAGCTGGTAAATAGTTAATAGGAGGATTCACAATGGATATCCACAATTGTGTGGATACACCACAAAGAATTCTTCGTGAGACTCTAGAAAGGTACAAACTCTAAATCAGACATAGACCGATTACTTAACCTTGGAGTTTAATGATTAAAATAAAGGAAGTTGGAAGATCATTAGTAAACTCCAAGGGGGAGAGGAAGGCTGAAGGAGAAGTATTAAGATATTATTTGTAGTGTGATAGTTAAAGAAGAAGGTCTGAACTGAGAGGAAGTCCGATCTTATTTTTATAAGGTTGTTGGGAACTACCCATATAAAAGTACTCTCAGGGGGTTGTCAGACCAGAAGCCGAGGTTCATAGCTCGAGGAAGTAAGGGTTAAACCTTAACTTGAGTGGGTAATTGTAATTACTCCAAAACCAAGAGAACACAAGTAAGTCTAAGATAAGGAAGTTGGAAGAAGTAGATGTCGTAGGACAATCAAAGCCTAAGAAAACAAAAGACTGAAGGGTTTGACCATACCAAAACTAATGATTATTAGAAATATTCCTTTCATGGAACCTAAAGAAACCAAAAGGAAGATAACTAGCATAAACTAGAAGCCATGATTGGATGGACTAAATGAGTCTAATCCATTCATAGGACTAAACAACCAGGACCATGCCTATTGTAAATACCTTACCAAGTACCATTACTTTCGTTATGGTAGTAAGGGAAAACAATAACCTACCTTAAATGAATCTTTTAGAATTAAGGTTTGGACACCGCAGCTGGTACACCATAGTGGCATATTACATCGCAGCTGGGTTACCGCAGCTGGTAGAACCAAGTTTTGAGTATCAAATAGGAAGATGTCACCACAACGATTAGTAAAGTCCATTAACACAATAAGATGTCCTAATCCAAGAACCTTTGGAGAGTAAGCCTATAAGCTTAGAGTGTTGAAAGAAATCATAGAAAGGAAGAAAGTATCAGTGCCAGACATCAGAAGACTCCAGGAAGAATCTGGAAAAGGGATATATTCAATTATATCTAATGAGATCACTAGGGAGTTTGAAAGGATTGTGATCTGTTCAAGTCAGTTCCACATTCCGAAACATGAGAGCGTTTGAACTTCGGGACGAAGTTCAGTTTAAGGGGGAGAGGTTGTAATATCCCAGGTTTAGAGGCAATAAAATGAGAGAACACGAAAGTGTGCATTGCATTCATGCATAGAAAATCCGGGGAATTTTCGCGCTTTCAAATAAAACTTACCACAGTAACTGAAGTTTCACTTGACTTGCTGGAATTGAAGTAGATCATCAAGTCAAGCGCTATAAACTTCACTGTGATCTTTGCTAAAACCTTGTTTTGGGTAGAGATGATTTGATCTATGGTTTAGATCAAATGGAATTAGATTTACAACAACATATTCTTTAAGAATCAAACCCTAACTTATTAATACTTAAAAGTTAGCAACTACTTTTGTGTGTAATTTAATTCACTTATAAATAAGGCAAACCACAAGGTCTAAAGTGCATAAAAGCCACACACTCTTATTTAAATCATAACTTATTAAATACATGGAATATCATAAAACTAAATCTATTTACATTACGAATTATAGTCCAAACTATTTGAATAAAACTAACTATGAGTATTTTGAAACTCATATGATCATGCCTTGGTGAACTCAAACCCAACTATCCAAAATTGAGGAATAACCTTCAACCTTGACCTTTGGACCAATATTATAATATAAATCCAATCAAATGTGATATAGTGACTCATCAACAATAATGAAACCATCCACAAGATATTTAGTAGCAAATGCCACTTGGCTATCCAAAAATAAATCATATGAGAGGATAATCATCATACCACATGGGATGAAAATATCTACATGACTTGCTTTCCAAGCTATGCCACCTCATGCTCAGAGGATTGCTATGGATGAGGGAATGACAACCAAGCACCTTACTCATCAAACCAACACAAGAGTCACCACCTATGTGTCATGATACTAGAGCTTGCCCAAGCCTATAAATAGAGCCACACCCTCCATCCATTCAGTCATCTTGTAGCATGATACAAGGAAACACACACATAGAACCACTCAATACATTAGCTAGGATCAAGATGAAGAAGCTAGGAGGTGGAGGCATACCACAAGATGCAGGTTTATTAGATTTCCTGAAGAACAAGCTACAGAAGATTGCAAGGTAGAATCCCTAGGCAAACCATATATTTAGAGGATCATATCATCACCTCTTATGTAAGAATCTAGGATGAGTGTGATGAGAGGAATATTAAAGAGGGATTAGTGAGGAATGAGTGGATCTTGTCTAATGCATGATTATACCTTGTAGATATAGATGATAAGTTAAACCCATATGATTAATAGATCTCATCTACCACATAAAATAATAAGTATATCACTAGTAGTTAACCCAAACCAATCCTCATGCCTTGTATGGAGGAGTAATGTTCTTAAACCTAAACCTTGTTTATCCAAACACTAGAGTAACCCTAGCTACCCAATAAAACATAATCAAAGCCTATGCCCATATCCTAATACTAGTTGTATATCACATAGGTGATCACCACTAAAACCCTAAACCACATTTGCAATTCCAATCCAAGTACTACTTTGGATTATAAGTAGAACCCTACCATGCCTGATGCCTATTTTATACTTCACTTAGTGAAGCATCACCAAAACCCTAAACCTTTCACCTAGGAATCACTACACATAAAATATTAAACCCTACCTTTCCATCCTAGTGGACCAAATGAAGTAGTGTTTTATAAAATTAAACCATCATTTAGCAAATGCATTGCTAATTATGAGCATAGGATCCATCTAAATTAATTCAAGCTAAAGTTTACTAAAACCAGATTAGTGATTATAGAACTTTCTTGACCATCTTCTTAAACCCTAAAAACCATTATTCACATAAAATCATGAACCAATCCCATTTCCTTTACCATTTGCTAAACCCTAGCCATAATTAAAATATGTAAACAATCCCTATTACTAAGTACTAGTAAAACCTAATCATGAGTTTATCATGCAGAGGTTATAAATTTTCAAACCATTGGAATATATTTGGTTTCTAAATAAAAGTAATTGAGACAAACACTTAACCAATATCAACTTGAAATATTGAATACCTTTCACAACAACACAAATTTAATCAAAGGTTACATATTTGTTTGAACAAAACAACACATTGAGTATCCTTATCAAATGGTTTTGATGTTCACATAATTTAGGACCTGCAAAAACAAAATAGAATTCAAATTTGAATTCAAACAACAAAATAGAAAACATAAAATATAAAACAAAAATTTGAAAAGGAAAAGAGAGGGAAACTTACCTGTACCGCAGCAGCCCAAGACCAACCCAGTAGCAGCCCAACTCCACGGCCCAGTCCAGCCCACGGCCACTTACCGTTTCGTCGCTGGCACAAAACAAGATGAGGGCGTCGTCTTCCTCCACGGCGTCGACAGCGCAGCGAGGAACGGCGACCACATCCTCGAAGCCGATAAGGATGCCCCGGACGCCGCTGAAGCTTCTAGAACTTCCCCCTATATCTCTCGCGTCCGTCTTATCCCTTTTGCATCCAGATTCGTGCCTTGATGCACCTCACAGTCGCCGTCGCATCTCGGCCATTGCCGCCGGTGGAATGATGAGATGGACCTCGCCGTGTCCAATAAATAGGTCCAGCAGCTCCGCCGTAGAACCCTAATCCTTCACCGCCCATCCAATTCTTCCCAGATCCTTTATATTCCTCGATTTCTTCCTTGACTGCTCGCCGGTGTTGATCATGGCGCCGATGACTGAGGCCACCCCGGAGCTCACCGTGAGGTCTGGGAGAAGCGCCTGGATGTGTAGTGCATCCTGGCATAGCCGTGCATCCAGGGGAGCCGTGTGGGGGGCAAATTTCGTCGATCCCTTCCGCAGCACCTCGCCGGGAATGGCGAATCCCAGCTCGCCTCCGTCCACAATCCACCTCGGCGACCATCTGAGAAGCTTTACGGTATGATTGCGCATCGATTGAGCCCTCTATTCCTTCTCGGCATTGTCTGTAGCTCCGCTTAGCCACTTCGCCGGAGAGCACCGCCGCGGGACATGGTCGCCGGCGTAGCTCCGGTGAGTCCCCGCACAAACCATCACCACCAGTAGCTTTGTTTTGTCGTTCTCGTTCGATTGGTACTAACCACGCGTCCCGGGGAACCCTAAATCGGGGGTGCCACCGTGCTCTGGCCGCCGGTGTTTAAACGCCGGTGAGGTCAAAGGCCACGGTCTATTTTGACCAGACCCTTCCGACGTGGCACCTGACGTGTAACTTGGTCCCACTCGTCAGTGTCTGGGACTAGAAGTGAACCGGTACGTTTAGTGTTTTCGTTTTAATTTCAAATTCCAGAAAAATGCTGAAACTTTGTAAAATCATAGAAAAATCATCTCAACTCAGAAAAATATAAATATTATATCAAAATGCTCACAAAAATAAACTCTATTCAAATAAAATATAAAATAAAAATGTGTGTCAAAATGAAATTCAATTATTTTAAAGCTAATTAATTATGCTTTTCCATTTACTTAAAACACAACATGAATCCAATAATTGGTTAAGTTTAAAAATTAACTTTGCTATACAGTAACTAAGTAAAATGTTAGGATTAATATTCTTTATCATGTTTTCATTCACTTAAACATTAGTGGTAATTAATAAACCCTAATTTGAAAATTGTTATTTTCTACTTTCTTAAATAATTACAAATTCTTGTGAAAACTAATAAAATGTCAAACCATTGCTGATTTTGTTTCAAAGCAATTAGTAACCACACCTATATTGCCAATTATCATTTTAAGAGTTGTACCATAATTTAGAAACCCTAGTTCTAATATAAGTAAGACCTTGAACCCATTATCTTATGTGTTCATCATAAATTGTTTCAATTCTAAAAACCCTAGGGGTTTAGCCCATGTAATCATATCCACTTCAACTTTACATGTAGAACCTTAATAAACAACCAATGAGTGCATACTCATGATCCACTAAACTAAAACTAGGTGCAATTCACATGAGACCATCATATTTCATGTCTTTATTTTTTTGGTTAACACCTATATGATCCACTAGTGCCACCTAGATGAAAACCCTAGCTTGTTAATTAGCGTAGTGCCATTGATCACCAATCCATGATACCACACCATTAGGATTAACCTCAACCATCAAACCCTAGTAGAACCATAGTGATGAACCCTAATACCAATCTTGTAGTAATGCATATTATATGCTCCTATTCAACTAAACCCTACTTAGAAAGTAATAATCCACTTAGCATAGAAACTATTAGTGATTACTTAGTGAAGCAAATATGAAGCCATAGTAAACCCTAACTCATAGCAACACCTTGATAATCATCCTTTGATATGATGCTTAGGAGAAACCATAAGTAATAAACCTGCCAAAGCTTGCTACTTATAGACCCATCCAACTTAAGAACCCAACTAGTTCCTATTAGAGAACTAAATGAATCCAACAGTAAACCCTAGAAAACCATAGCTCCTATGTATAGTAGTTCATATTCTTATTTAACCTATTCTTCAAAAGTTATTCTTTTGAAGTACAAATGTCAATTAAACCCTAGAAGCCCTAATCCTTCTTTGAAATACTCATTATTTCTTAAACAACATGTTCTTCAAAAGTTATTCTTTTGAAGTATAATACAAGTAATCATCAACCATGTTCTGTAGAACTTAAAATTGACAACTGTCCTTACATATTATTCCACCACTATTCTTTATGTGTATAATTGTTATGATGTCTTATATCACTTGGATATGATGCTAATATAAACAAACCCTAATAAGAATCTTGTTTGAGAACCATTCTAAAAAAGTGCAACAAACCCTAAAGAAATCTTTACAACTCATACATCCTAAATCATCGAGGTTAGATTACGCTCGGGACGATTGCATCTCATACTATGCATTATAGCATTATTGCCAGTTCTTTAAACATTGTCCTTACTGGACGATGATGGTATTTCAGCATTTGGAGTTCTCACGTATCGAAGCTTTTGCCTGCATAATCTTGCAGTCAAGAAAGGCAAGTTCATCGCTTGCTCATGTCATTTGATTATTTGTATCAAACTATATGCAAAGTACTATACTTATCACTCATGCCTTGAAAAGCAAAGTATTATTTTACAATTATGAATATGACTATGTGGTGGGCAATGGAACCATGGTATGTGTTGATATGGTGGAGGTTCCATTGCATGGGTTATATCACCCTAGGATTAATTACCAATGCCGTCCAGTGATTCTAGCGCCGTACAAACCGCGTTGACCATGAGATCTATAATGGCTCTGGGGAAGCCAGCCGTATCTTTTCCCTTCTGCACGCCAACGGATTGGTAGAGCCGGTGGGGTGTTGGAGGCACTGCCGCAATAGGTTGGGATATCCTTTTAAATCCCCATCCATTAGTGATGATAAGCTCTACGATCTATGATGGATTGTCCGGAGTACACCGTGAGTAAAGCCGTATTATCGGGAGAAGTCTACTGGGGGTGTACGGTCGGACAAAAGGGTGGGTTTGCAGTCGCGGAGAAGGCGGTGTGGGCTTGGATCTTACACCTGGCCTCACACCAAAGGAAGTGTGGATGGGAAAGCTTGCACCTGGTTGGCAACAAGGATAAGGTCTCTTATGGGAAAAGTAACGCACCTCTGCAGAGGATACTGAATTGTGACTGTCACTCCCTGTTCCGGGAAGGGAACTGCGAACGCGGCAGGAAAGGAACTCCACGAAGTTCTAGTCAACCTGTGAAGACTGACGGGCATAGTTTTCAGAATAAAATAAACCTTTTGAAGAAATATTTATGAAAACTTGCATTGGCCTATGACTTTCTGGTCTATGGCTGTAGCTAGTGCATGATACACATATTTCCTAATATGAACTTGCTGAGTACGCTCGTACTCATTCTATCCCATTTGAACCCCCTTCTTAGATCAAAGCACCGAAGGAGAAACTACCATGGAAATCGAAGACAGAGGAGTCAACTGCAACAAGATGAGGAATCCAATCAAAGGAGTCAATGGAGTCAACTTCTGCATCAGCTATTATGGAAGCCTAGACTAGTAATAGAAGGGAACCTTTCCCTAATCCTAGCACCTAAGTAGCTAGATTTCTTTAGCAAGCCAAGTAGCTCTTAAACTTGGGTTAGCAATAAGATATACTACGAGTCGTTCTTCTGGAGCTTTATTTGAAGTTTTACCTCACTGTAAAGTAGGAGATTGTGTTGATCTTATGTAAACAGCTCGTGTGTACTTCTATAGACATACCTTGGACTCGCATATGTTTCTGTTGTACCACTCTGAGAGATGTAATATGAGTGGAACGGTGTTTCACTTGTGTTATGTCAACGACTTGTGTACTACACCATGCAGTGGTACGCTGGGTCATCACAGCTGGTATCAGAGCAAATGCTTTGACCCTAGGATTAAAACCCTTTAAAGGAGACCTATAGGTTTGGTAGTGTCTATAGGAAGTGTGTTAGCTAAGTTAACTATGCTAAACCAACCAATCTTTTGACTGGAGATGGGTATTCACTTGAGAATAATCCTGACACACTTGAGTCAATCTTTCTTATCTGTTTCCTTAAGTAAAGTTAGTGAGATATCTTGCTTCATTCTAAATAATTAGAACACCATTGAAGCTTAAGATAATGGGTGGTAGTGGACCACAGTTGGTATACAATACATGGTAGTCCAAAGAGAGGATACAACCATAAGGAAGATATCCTATTGGAAGAAGTATACCAATACAAGTATGGTTAAGTAAGAGTCGTTTAAAAAGTCAAATGACCGATGTTAAGTAAGGGAGATAAGTTATATAAGGTAGTATATGTCTATGATGAGTCAATCATGGGAGGTAAGGAAGAGTGATAGGAGTTATATAAGTTTGCCTTTCATGGTAGAGTTGGTAATCATATATGATTCACTTGAGAGTCATGATGTGATGGAGTAGAACATCATAAGTACGATAACAGAAGTATGATAAGGAGTAGGATTTAGGGAATAGTTCGAAAGCTTAGGCCTTAAAATCCTAATAACTGTACCAAGTATGTTAGAACCATAGTCCTTAATTCAAAGAAGGCTTATTTAGAGCATATCACATAGAGAAATCCTAGAGTTATAGGTGGTATATTCTAAACAATCATGTGTTTAGAGTAGACATGTTAGAACTAATTGTATTATTGGAAGTAGTCCTCAATAGCACATATAGATGGTATACTATTTTGTTAGTACTTCCAAAGAAAACTAGGTTAACTTCAACTATCCCAGGCCATTTTGTTTCAAGTTTGTCTCCTTGCAAATGTGCAATTAAGATAAATGTTGAGACAAATAGTAGAAATTCACGTATTCGTGCTAAGTATTGTTGTCCACAACTGGCGCGAGGTTGACGTGGGAGGTTTGATGGCGATTGACGGGCTTGATGGAGTGTTTTCCCCGGCAACGGCGCCAGAAAATAGCTTGATGTCTACGCCCCCTCCTTTTCCTGTAGACAGTGTTGGGCCTCCAAGAGCAGAGGTTTGTAGAACAGCAGCAAGTTTTCCCTTAAGTGGATCACCCAAGGTTTATCGAACTCAGGGAGGAAGAGGTCAAAGATATCCCTCTCATGCAACCCTGCAACCACAAAGCAAGAAGTCTCTTGTGTCCCCAACACACCTAATAGGTGTACTAGTTCGGCGAAGAGATAGTGAAATACAGGTGGTATGAATAAATAGTAGCAGTAGCAACGGCACCAGAAAAGTGCTTTTCCCAGGATAGTAAACAAGCAGTAGTAACGCAGCAGTAGTAACGTGATACGTCTCCGACGTATCGATAATTTCTTATGTTCCATGCCACATTATTGATGTTATCTACAGGTTTTATGCACACTTTATGTCATATTCGTGCATTTTCTGGAACTAACCTATTAACAAGATGCCGAAGTGCCAGTTGCTGTTTTCTGCTATTTTTGGTTTCAGAAATCCTAGTAACGAAATATTCTCGGAATTGGACGAAATCAAAGCCCAGGGGCCTATTTTTCCACGAAGCTTCCAGAAGTCCGAAGGAGAGACGAAGAGGGGCCACGGGGTGGCCAAACCCTAGGGCGGCGCGGCCCCACCTCTGGCCGCGCGGCCCTATGGTGTGGGCCCCCCGTGCCGCCTCTTGACCTGCCCTTCCGCCTACAAATAGCCTCCGTGACGAAACCCCCAGAACAGAAGGCCACGATACGGAAAACCTTACTGAGACGCCGCCACCGCCGATCCCATCTCGGGGGATCCAGGAGATCGCCTCCGGCACCCTGCCGGAGAGGGGATTCATCTCCCGGAGGACTCTACACCGCCATGGTCGCCTCCGGAGTGATGAGTGAGTAGTCTACCCCTGGACTATGGGTCCATAGCAGTAGCTAGATGGTTGTCTTCTCCCCATTGTGCTATCATTGTTGGATCTTGTGAGCTGCCTAACATGATCAAGATCATCTATCTGTAATTCTATATGTTGCGTTTGTTGGGATCCGATGAATAGAGAATACTTGTTATGTTGATTATCAAAGTTATATCTACGTGTTGTTTATGATCTTGCATGCTTTCCGTTACTAGTAGATGCTCTGGCCAAGTAGATGCTTGTAACTCCAAGAGGGAGTACTTATGCTCGATAGTGGGTTCATGCTCGCATTGACACAGGACGGATGTGAGAAAGTTCTAAGGTTGTGTTGTGCTGTTGCCACTAGGGATAAAACATTGATGCTATGTCTAAGGATGTAGTTGTTGATTACATTACGCACCATACTTAATGCAATTGTCTGTTGCTTTGCAACTTAATACTGGAGGGGGTTCGGATGATAACCTGAAGGTGGACTTTTTAGGCATAGATGCAGTTGGATGGCGGTCTATGTACTTTGTCGTAATGCCCAATTAAATCTCACTATACTCATCATGATATGTATGTGCATGGTCATGCTCTCTTTATTTGTCAATTGCCCAACTGTAATTTGTTCACCCAACATGCTGTTCGTCTTATGGGAGAGACACCTCTAGTGAACTGTGGACCCCGGTCCAATTCTCTTTACTGAAATACAATCATCGCAATACTTGTTCTACTGTTTTCTGCAAACAATCATCTTCCACACAATACGGTTAATCCTTTGTTACAGCAAGCCGGTGAGATTGACAACCTCACTGTTTCGTTGGGGCAAAGTACTTTGGTTGTGTTGTGCAGGTTCCACGTTGGCGCCGGAATCCCTGGTGTTGCGCCGCACTACAT
Organism: Lolium perenne; assembly: GCF_019359855.2. Taxonomy (NCBI): domain Eukaryota; kingdom Viridiplantae; phylum Streptophyta; class Magnoliopsida; order Poales; family Poaceae; genus Lolium; species Lolium perenne. The sequence goes on from NC_067245.2 coordinate 314,834,665, forward strand.
CCCGCCGCCATCAACCTTCAACGTGCTTCTTGGCTCCTACTGGTTCGATAAACCTTGGTTTCTTACTGAGGGAAAACCTGCTGCTATACGACATCATACCTTCCTCTTGGGGTTCCCAACGAACGTGTGAGTTACACGCCATCAAGCAGTTTTTCTGGCGCCGTTGCCGGGGAGATCAAGACACGCTGCAAGGGGAGTCTCCACATCGCAATCTCTTTACTTTGTTTTTGTCTTGCTTTATTTTATTTACTACTTTGTTTGCTGCACTATATCAAAATACAAAAAAAAATTAGTTGCTAGTTTTACTTTATTTACTGTCTTGTTTGCTATATCAAAAACATAAAAAAATTAGTTACTTGCATTTACTGTATCTAGTTTGCTTTATTTACTGTTGCTAAAATGGCCAACGCTGAAAATACTAAGTTGTGTGACTTCACAACCACAAATAATAATGATTTCTTATGCACACCTATTGCTCCACCTGCTACTACAGCAGAATTCTTTGAAATTAAACCTGCTTTCTTGAATCTTGTTATGCGAGAGCAATTTTCTCGTGTTAGTTCGATGATGCTGCTGCCCATCTTAATAATTTTGTTGAACTATGTGAAATGCAAAAATATAAAGATGTAGATGGTGATATTATTAAACTAAAATTGTTCCCTTTCTCATTAAGAGGAAGAGCTAAAGATTGGTTGCTATCTCTGCCTAAGAATAGTATTGATTCATGGACTAAATGCAAGGATGCTTTTATTGGTAGATATTATCCCCCTGCTAAAATTATATCTTTGAGGAGTAGCATAATGAATTTTAAACAATTAGATACTGAACATGTTGCTCAAGCTTGGGAAAGAATGAAATCTCTGGTTAAAAATTGCCCAACTCATGGACTGACTACTTGGATGATCATCCAAACCTTCTATGCAGGACTAAATTTTTCTTCGCGGAACCTATTGGATTCAGCTGCTGGAGGTACCTTTATGTCCATCACTCTTGGTGAAGCAACAAAGCTTCATGATAATATGATGATCAACTACTCTGAATGGCACACGGAAAGAGCTCCCCAAGGTAAGAAGGTAAATTCTGTCGAAGAAACCTCTTCCTTGAGTGATAAGATTGATGCTATTATGTTTATGCTTGTGAATGATAGGACTAATATTGATCCTAATAATGTTCCATTAGCTTCATTGGTTGCACAAGAAGAACATGTTGATGTGAACTTCATTAAAAACAGTAATTTCAACAACAATGCTTACCGGAACAATTCTAGTAACAACTATAGGCCATATCCTTATAATAATGGCAACGGCTATGGTAATTCTTATGGGAATTCTTACAACAATAATAGGAGTTCACCCCCTGGACTTGAAGCCATGCTTAAAGAATTTATTAGTACGCAGACTGCTTTTAACAAATCTGTTGAAGAAAAGCTTGGGAAAATTGATATACTTGCTTCTAAAGTCGATAGTCTTGCCGCTGATGTTGATCTTTTGAAATCAAAAGTTTTGCCTAATGAGAATCATCATAATAAGATTGTTACTACAGCAAATGCCATTCAAGTTAGAATTAATGAGAATATAAGATTAATGGCTGAACTGCGTGCTAGGTGGGATAGAGAAGAAAATGAAAAACTAGCTAAAGAGAAGAATATAGCTAAAGTTTGGACTATTACCACCACTAGTAATGCTAATGCTACACATGTTGATGCACCTCCTACTAATACTAATAAAAGAATTGGTGTTAGCAATGTTTCCACTTCTAATGCAAAGCGCGAGAAACCGCACGAAATCGCTAAAGCTGAAATCGCTCGTGATAAAGCTGCTGAAATTTTTTCCAACATTGGGGATGATGATCCCATTGCTTTAGATTATAATGGTTTGAATTTTGATGATTGCCACATCTCTGAAGTTATAAAGTTCTTGCAAAAACTTGCTAAAAGTCCTAATGCTAGTGCTATAAATTTGGCTTTCACACATCATATTACAAATGCTCTCATAAAAGCTAGAGAAGAGAAATTAGAGCGTGAAGCCTCTATTCCTAAAAAGCTAGAGGATGGTTGGGAGCCCATCATTAAGATGAAGGTTAAAGATTTTGACTGTAATGCTTTATGTGATCTTGGTGCAAGTATTTCTGTTATGCCTAAGAAAATTTATGATATGCTTGACTTGCCACCGCTGAAAAATTGTTATTTGGATGTTAATCTTGCTGATTATTCTACAAAGAAACCTTTGGGTAAAGTTGATAATGTTCGTATTACCGTTAACAATAACCTTGTCCCCGTTGATTTTGTTGTCTTGGATATTGAATACAATGCATCTTGTCCCATTATATTGGGAAGACCTTTTCTTCGAACTGTTGGTGCTATCATTGATATGAAGGAAGGTAATATAAAATATCAATTTCCTCTCAAGAAAGGTATGGAACACTTCCCTAGAAAGAGAATGAAGTACCCTTTTGATTCTATTATGAGAACAAATTATGATGTTGACACTTCGTCCCTTGATAATACTTGATACACACTTTCTGCGCCTAGCTGAAAGGCGTTAAAGAAAAGCGCTTATGGGAGACAACCCATGTTTTTACCTACAGTACTTTGTTTTTATTTTGTGTCTTGGAAGTTGTTTACTACTGTAGCAACCTCTCCTTATCTTAGTTTTGTGTTTTGTTGTGCCAAGTTAAGCCGTTGATAGAAAAGTAAGTACTAGATTTGGATTACTGCGCAGTTCCAGATTTCTTTGCTGTCACGAATCTGGGCAAAATCCCTCTGTAGGTAACTCGGAAAATTATGCCAATTTACGTGAGTGATCCTCAGATATGTACGCAACTTTTATTCAATTTGAGCATTTTCATTTGAGCAAGTCTGGTGCCATTTTAAAATTCGTCAATACGAACTGTTCTGTTTTGACAGATTCTGCCTTTTATTTCGCATTGCCTCTTTTGCTATGTTGGATGAATTTCTTTGATCCACTAATGTCCAGTAGCATTATGCAATGTCCAGAAGTGTTAAGAATGATTGTGTCACCTCTGAATATGTCAATTTATATTGTGCACTAACCCTCTAATGAGTTGTTTCGAGTTTGGTGTGGAGGAAGTTTTCAAGGATCAAGAGAGGAGTATGATGCAACATGATCAAGGAGAGTGAAAGCTATAAGCTTGGGGATGCCCCGGTGGTTCACCCCTGCATATATTAAGAAGACTCAAGCGTCTAAGCTTGGGGATGCCCAAGGCATCCCCTTCTTCATCGACAACATTATCAGGTTCCTCCCCTGAAACTATATTTTTATTCCATCACATCTTATGTGCTTTTTCTTGGAGCGTCGGTTTGTTTTTATTTTTTGTTTTGTTTGAATAAAATGGATCCTAGCATTCACTTTATGGGAGAGAGACACGCCCCGCTGTAGCATATGGACAAGTATGTCCTTGGTTTCTACTCATAGTATTCATGGCGAAGTTTCTCCTTCGTTAAATTGTTATATGGTTGGAATTGAAAAATGATACATGTAGTAATTGCTATAAATGTCTTGGGTAATGTGATACTTGGCAATTGTTGTGCTCATGATTAAGCTCTTGCATCATATGCTTTGCACCCATTAATGAAGAAATACATAGAGCATGCTAAAATTTGGTTTGCATATTTGGTTTCTCTAAGGTCTAGATAATTTCTAGTATTGAGTTTGAACAACAAGGAAGACAATGTAGATTCTTATAATGTTTACAATATGTCTTTTATGTGAGTTTTGCTGCACCGGTTCATCCTTGTGTTTGTTTCAAATAAACCTTGCTAGCCTAAACCTTGTATCGAGAGGGAATACTTCTCATGCATCCAAAATACTTGAGCCAACCACTATGCCATTTGTGTCCACCATACCTACCTACTACATGGTATTTTCCGCCATTCCAAAGTAAATTGCTTGAGTGCTACCTTTAAAATTCCATTCTTCACCTTTGCAATATATAGCTCATGGGACAAATAGCTTAAAAAACTATTGTGGTATTGAATATGTAATAATGCACTTTATCTCTTATTAAGTTGCTTGTTGTGCGATAACCATGTTCACTGGGGACGCCATCAACTATTCATTGTTGAATTTCATGTGAGTTGCTATGCATGTCCGTCTTGTTTGAAGTAAGAGCGATCTACCACCTTATGGTTAAGCATGCATATGTTAGAGAAGAACATTGGGCCGCTAACTAAAGCCATGATCCATGGTGGAAGTTTCAGTTTTGGACATATATCCTCAATCTCAAATGAGAAAATTATTAATTGTTGTTACATGCTTATGCATAAAAGAGGAGTCCATTATCTGTTGTCTATGTTGTCCCGGTATGGATGTCTAAGTTGAAGAATAATCAATAGCGAGAAATCCAATGCGAGCTTTCTCCTTAGACCTTTGTACAGGCGGCATAGAGGTACCCCTTTGTGACACTTGGTAAAAACAGTGCATTGTGATGATCAGGTAGTCCAAGCTAATTAGGACAAGGTGCGGGCACTATTAGTACACTATGCATGAGGCTTGCAACTTATAAGATATAATTTACATGATGCATATGCTTTATTACTACCGTTGACAAAATTGTTTCATGTTTTCAAAATCAAAGCTCTAGCACAAATATAGCAATCGATGCTTTTCCTCTATGGAGGACCATTCTTTTACTTTCAATGTTGAGTCAGTTCACCTATTTCTCTCCACCTCAAGAAGCAAACACTTGTGTGAACTATGCATTGATTCCTACATACTTGCTTATTGCACTTATTATATTACTCTACGTTGACAATATCCATGAGATATACATGTTACAAGTTGAAAGCAACCGCTGAAACTTAATCTTCTTTTGTGTTGCTTCAATGCTTTTACTAGGAATTGTTGCTTTATGAGTTAACTCTTATGCAAGACTTATTGATGCTTGTCTTGAAGTGCTATTCATGAAAAGTATTTGCTTTATGATTCACTTGTTTACTCATGTCATATACATTGTTTTGATCGCTGCATTCACTACATATGCTTTACAAATAGTATGATCAAGATTATGATGGCATGTCACTCCAGAAATTATCTGTGTTATCGTTTTACCTGCTCGGGACGAGCAGAACTAAGCTTGGGGATGCTGATACGTCTCCGACGTATCGATAATTTCTTATGTTCCATGCCACATTATTGATGTTATCTACATGTTTTATGCACACTTTATGTCATATTCGTGCATTTTCTGGAACTAACCTATTAACAAGATGCCGAAGTGCCGATTCTTGTTTTCTGCTGTTTTTGGTTTTAGAAATCCTAGTAACGAAATATTCTCGGAATTGGACGAAATCAAAGCCCAGGGGCCTATTTTTCCACGAAGCTTCCAGAAGTCCGAAGGAGAGACGAAGAGGGGCCACGGGGTGGCCAAACCCTAGGGCGGCGCGGCCCCACCTCTGGCCGCACGGCCCTATGGTGTGGGCCCCCCGTGCCGCCTCTTGACCTGCCCTTCCGCCTACAAATAGCCTCCGTGACGAAACCCCCAGAACAGAAGGCCACGATACGGAAAACCTTACTGAGACGCCGCCACCGCCGATCCCATCTCGGGGGATCCAGGAGATCGCCTCCGGCACCCTGCCGGAGAGGGGATTCATCTCCCGGAGGACTCTACACCGCCATGGTCGCCTCCGGAGTGATGAGTGAGTAGTCTACCCCTGGACTATGGGTCCATAGCAGTAGCTAGATGGTTGTCTTCCCCCCATTGTGCTATCATTGTTGGATCTTGTGAGCTGCCTAACACGATCAAGATCATCTATCTGTAATTCTATATGTTGCGTTTGTTGGGATCCGATGAATAGAGAATACTTGTTATGTTGATTATCAAAGTTATATCTACGTGTTGTTTATGATCTTGCATGCTTTCCGTTACTAGTAGATGCTCTGGCCAAGTAGATGCTTGTAACTCCAAGAGGGAGTACTTATGCTCGATAGTGGGTTCATGCCTGCATTGACACAGGACAATGTGATGAGAAAGTTCTAAGGTTGTGTTGTGCTGTTGCCACTAGGGATAAAACATTGATGCTATGTCTAAGGATGTAGTTGTTGATTACATTACGCACCATACTTAATGCAATTGTCTGTTGCTTTGCAACTTAATACTGGAGGGGGTTCGGATGATAACCTGAAGGTGGACTTTTTAGGCATAGATGCAGTTGGATGGCGGTCTATGTACTTTGTCGTAATGCCCAATTAAATCTCACTATACTCATCATGATATGTATGTGCATGGTCATGCTCTCTTTATTTGTCAATTGCCCAACTGTAATTTGTTCACCCAACATGCTGTTCGTCTTATGGGAGAGACACCTCTAGTGAACTATGGACCCCGGTCCAATTCTCTTTACTAAAATACAATCTACTGCAATACTTGTTCTACTGTTTTCTGCAAACAATCATCTTCCACACAATACGGTTAATCCTTTGTTACAGCAAGCCGGTGAGATTGACAACCTCACTGTTTCGTTGGGGCAAAGTACTTTGGTTGTGTTGTGCAGGTTCCACGTTGGCGCCGGAATCCCTGGTGTTGCGCCGCACTACATCCCGCCGCCATCAACCTTCAACGTGCTTCTTGGCTCCTACTGGTTCGATAAACCTTGGTTTCTTACTGAGGGAAAACCTGCTGCTATACGACATCATACCTTCCTCTTGGGGTTCCCAACGAACGTGTGAGTTACACGCCATCATAACGCAGTAAAACAGTAAACAAGCAGCGATAGCAGTATTTAGGAACAAGGCCTAGGGATTAGACTTTCACTAGTGGACACTCTCAACATTGATCACATAACAGAATAGATAAATGCATACTCTACACTCTTGTTGGATGATGAACACATTGCGTAGGATTACACGAATCCTCAATGCCGGAGTTAACAAGATCCACAATTCAATGTTCATATTTAAATAACCTTAGAGTGCATGAAAGATCAATAAGACTAAACCAAGTACTAACATAGCATGCACACTGTCACCTTCATGCTAAGAAAGGAGGAATAGATCACATCAATACTATCATAGCAATAGTTAACTTCATAATCTACAAGAGATCATAATCATAGCATAAACCAAGTACTAACACGGATGCACACACTGTCACCATTACACCGCGCAGGAGGAATAAAACTACTTTAATAACATTGCTAGAGTAGCACATAGATAAATTGTGATACAAAACACATTGCAATCATAAAGAGATATAAATAAGCACTTCACTATGCCATTCATAACAGTGAATAAGTATTCTGTGAAATATAGCCTAAGAGACCCACACGGTGCACACACTATCACCTTTACACACGTGGGACAAGGAGTCTCCGGAGATCACATAAGTAAAATTCACTTGACTAGCATAATGACATCTAGATTACAAGCATCATCATATGAATCTCAATCATGTAAGGCAGCTCATGAGATTATTGTATTGAAGTACATAGGAGAGAGATGAACCACATAGCTACCGGTACAGCCCTTAGCCTCGATGGAGAACTACTCCCTCCTCATGGGAGACAGCAGCGTTGATGGAGATGGCGGTGATGTCGATGGAGAAGCCTTCCGGGGGCACTTCCCTGCTCCGGCAGCGTGCCGGAACAGAGACTCCTGTCCCCCAGATCTTGGCTTCGCGATGGCGGCGGTTACAGAAGGTTTCTGTGGGTTTCGTCGATTGGTATCGGGGTTTTAGGTCCAGGGGCTTTATATAGGCGAAGAGGCGGCGTCAGGAGGTCGAAGGGGCGCCGACACCATAGGGGGGCGCGGGCCACCCCTAGGCCGCGCCAGGGCCTTGTGTGGTGGGCCTGTGCCCCCTCTCTGGCGGTTCTCGTGTGTTCTGGATGCTTCCGGGCAAAATAGGAACATGGGTGTTGATTTCGTCCGATTCCGAGAATATTTCGTTACTAGGATTTCTGAAACCAAAAACAGCAGAAAACAGGAACTGGCACTTCGGCATCTTGTTAATAGGTTAGTTCCAGAAAATGCACGAATATGACATAAAGTGTGCATAAAACATGTAGATATCATCAATAATGTGGCATGGAACATAAGAAATTATCGATACGTCGGAGACGTATCAGCATACCCAAGCTTAGTTTCTGCTCGTCCCGAGCAGTTAAACGATAACAAAGATAATTTCTGGAGTGACATGCCATCATAAACTTGATCATATTGTAAACATATGTAATGAATGCAGCGATCAAAACAATGTATATGACATGAGTAAACAAGTGAATCAAACAGGAAAGACTTTTCATGAATAGTACTTAAAGACAAGCATCAATAAGTCTTGCATAAGAGTTAACTCATAAAGCAATAATTCATAGTAAAGCATTGAAGCAACACAATGGAAGATTAAGTTTCAGCGGTTGCTTTCAACTTGTAACAAGTATATCTCATGGATAGTTGTCAACATAGAGTAATATAACAAATGCAATATGCAAGTATGTAGGAATCAATGCACAGTTCACACAAGTGTTTGCTTCTTGAGATGGAGAGAAATAGGTGAACTGACTCAACATAAAAGTAAAAGAATGGTCCTTCAAAGAGGAAAGCATCGATTGCTATATTTGTGCTAGAGCTTTGATTTTGAAAACAAGAAACAATTTTGTCAACGGTAGTTATAAAGCACATGTATTATGTAGGTTATATCTTACAAGTTGCAAGCCTCATGCATAGTATACTAATAGTGCCCGCACCTTGTCCTAATTAGCTTGGACTACCGGATCATTGCAATACACATGTTTTAACCAAGTGTCACAATGGGGTACCTCTATGCCGCCTGTACAAAGGTCTAAGGAGAAAGCTCGCATTGGATTTCTCGCTTTTGGTTATTCTCAACTTAGACATCCATACCGGGACAACATAGACAACAGATAATGGACTCCTCTTTAATGCATAAGCATGTAGCAACAATTAATGTTCTCATATGAGATTGATGATATATGTCCAAAACTGAAACTTCCACCATGATTCATGGCTTTAGTTAGCGGCCCAATGTTCTTCTCTAACAATATGCATGCTCTAACCATAAAAGTGGTAGATCTCTCTTACTTCAGACAAGACGAACATGCATAGCAACTCACATGATATTCAACAAAGATATAGTTGATGGCGTCCCCAGAAACATGGTTATCGCACAACAAGCAACTTAATAAGAGATAAAGTGCATAAGTACATATTCAATACCACAATAGTTTTTAAGCTATTTGTCCCATGAGCTATATATTGTAAAGGTAAAGAATGGAAATTTTAAAGGTAGCACTCAAGCAATTTACTTTGGAATGGCGGAGAAATACCATGTGGTAGGTAGGTATGGTGGACACAAATGGCATAGTGGTTGGCTCAAGGATTTTGGATGCATGAGAAGTATTCCCTCTCGATACAAGGTTTAGGCTAGCAAGGTTATTTGAAACAAACACAAGGATGAACCGGTACAGCAAAACTCACATAAAAGACATATTGTAAACATTATAAGACTTTACGCCGTCTTCCTTGTTGTTCAAACTCAATACTAGAAATTATCTAGACTTTAGAGAGACCAAATATGCAAACCAAATTTTAGCATGCTCTATGTATTTCTTCATTAATGGGTGCAAAGTATATGATGCAAGAGCTTAAACATGAGCACAACAATTGCCAAGTATCACATTATCTAAGACATTATAGCAATTACTACATGTATCATTTTCCAATTCCAACCATATAACAATTTAACGAAGAAGAAACTTCGCCATGAATACTATGAGTAGAAACTAAGGACATACTTGTCCATATGCAACAGCGGAGCGTGTCTCTCTCCCACACAAGCATTTATTCAAACAAAACAAAAACAAACACAAACCGACGCTCCAAGTAAAGTACATAAGATGTGACCGAATAAAAATATAGTTTCAGGGGAGGAACCTGATAATGTTGTCGATGAAGAAGGGGATGCCTTGGGCATCCCCAAGCTTAGACGCTTCAGTCTTCTTGATATATGCAGGGGTGAACCACCGGGGCATCCCCAAGCTTAGAGCTTTCACTCTCCTTGATCATAATATATCATCCTCCTCTCTTGACCCTTGAAAACTTCCTCCACACCAAACTTGAAACAAACTCATTAGAGGGTTAGTGCATAATCAAAAACTCACATGTTCAGAGGTGACACAATCATTCTTAACACTTCTGGATATTGCCCAAAGCTACTGGAAGTTAATGGAACAAAGAAATCCATTCCACATAGCAAAAGAGGCAATGCGAAATAAAAGGCAGAATCTGTCAAAACAGAACAGTCCGTAAAGACGAATTTTAAAAGGGCACCAGACTTGCTCAAATGAAAATGCTCAAATTGAATGAAAGTTGCGTACATATCTGAGGATCACTCACGTAAATTGGCATAATTTTCTGAGTTACCTACAGAGAATTTTGCCCAAATTCGTGACAGCAAAGAAATCTGTTTCTGCGCAGTAATCCAAATCTAGTATGAACCTTACTATCAACGACTTTACTTGGCACAACAAAACACTAAACTAAGATAAGGAGAGGTTGCTACAGTAGTAAACAACTTCCAAGGCACAAATATAAAACAAAGTACTGTAGCAAAATAACACATGGGTTATCTTCCAAGAAGTTCTTTCTTTATAGCCATTAAGATGGGCTCAGCAGTTTTAATGATGCACTCGCAAGAAATAAGAGTTGAAGCAAAAGAGAGCATCAAAAAGCAAATTCAAAACAAATTTAAGCCTAACATGCTTCCTATGAAAAGGAATCTTGTAAATAAACAAGTTCATGAAGAGCAAAGTGACAAGCATAGGAAGATAAAACAAGTGTAGCTTCAAAAATTTCAGCACATAGAGAGGCATTTTAGTAACATGAAAATTTCTACAACCATATTTTCCTCTCTCATAATAACTTTCAGTAGCATAATGAGCAAACTCAACAATATAACTATCACATAAAGCATTCTTATCATGAGTCTCATGCATAAAATTATTACTCTCCACATAGGCATAATCAATTTTATTAGTAATAGTGGGAGCAAATTCAACAAAGTAGCTATCATCAAATATAGGAGGCATATTGTAATCATAATCAAATTTATCCTCCATAACAGGTGGCAACAAAAGACTTCTATCATTATAATCATCATAAATGGGAGGCATATCATAATCAACATAAACTTTCTCCTCAATACCCGGAGGGCTAAAAAGATCATTTTCATCAAAACCGACCTCCCCAAGCTTAGAATTTTCCATAGCATTAGCAACAATAGTGTTCAAAGCATTCATATTAATAACATTCCCATTAGCATGCATATAAAGTTCCATGGGTTTTTTAATTCTCTCTTCAAACACATCATGTCCTAATTCAAGATAAAGTTCATAAAGATCTCTCATATTTTTGTTGTTTTCCATTATGCCTTACTAGTGTAAACAAGAAACAAAAAGATGCAATTGCAGGATCTAAAGGAAATAGCTTCGAGCACACACACAACGGCAACAGAAAAGTATTTTACCTGGGACCGGAGTATGAGTGCCTTTTACCTTTCCTCCCCGGCAACGGCGCCAGAAAATAGCTTGCTGTCCACAACTGGCGCGAGGTTGACGTGGGAGGTTTGATGGCGATTGACGGGTTTGATGGAGTGTTTTCCCCGGCAACGGCGCCAGAAAATAGCTTGATGTCTACGCCCCCTCCTTTTCCTGTAGATAGTGTTGGGCCTCCAAGAGCAGAGGTTTGTAGAACAGCAGCAAGTTTTCCCTTAAGTGGATCACCCAAGGTTTATCGAACTCAGGGAGGAAGAGGTCAAAGATATCCCTCTCATGCAACCCTGCAACCACAAAGCAAGAAGTCTCTTGTGTCCCCAACACACCTAATAGGTGTACTAGTTCGGCGAAGAGATAGTGAAATACAGGTGGTATGAATAAATAGTAGCAGTAGCAACGGCACCAGAAAAGTGCTTTTCCCAGGATAGTAAACAAGCAGTAGTAACGCAGCAGTAGTAACGCAAAGAAAACAAGAAACAAGCAGCGATAGCAGTATTTAGGAACAAGGCCTAGGGATTAGACTTTCACTAGTGGACACTCTCAACATTGATCACATAACAGAATAGATAAATGCATACTCTACACTCTTGTTGGATGATGAACACATTGCGTAGGATTACACGAATCCTCAATGCCGGAGTTAACAAGCTCCACAATTCAATGTTCATATTTAAATAACCTTAGAGTGCATGAAAGATCAATAAGACTAAACCAAGTACTAACATAGCATGCACACTGTCACCTTCATGCTAAGAAAGGAGGAATAGATCACATCAATACTATCATAGCAATAGTTAACTTCATAATCTACAAGAGATCATAATCATAGCATAAACCAAGTACTAACACGGATGCACACACTGTCACCATTACACCGTGCAGGAGGAATAAAACTACTTTAATAACATTGCTAGAGTAGCACATAGATAAATTGTGATACAAAACACATTGCAATCATAAAGAGATATAAATAAGCACTTCACTATGCCATTCATAACAGTGAATAAGTATTCTGTGAAATATAGCCTAAGAGACCCACACGGTGCACACACTGTCACCTTTACACACGTGGGACAAGGAGTCTCCGGAGATCACATAAGTAAAATTCACTTGACTAGCATAATGACATCTAGATTACAAGCATCATCATATGAATCTCAATCATGTAAGGCAGCTCATGAGATTATTGTATTGAAGTACATAGGAGAGAGATGAACCACATAGCTACCGGTACAGCCCTTAGCCTCGATGGAGAACTACTCCCTCCTCATGGGAGACAGCAGCGTTGATGGAGATGGCGGTGATGTCGATGGAGAAGCCTTCCGGGGGCACTTCCCTGCTCCGGCAGCGTGCCGGAACAGAGACTCCTGTCCCCGGATCTTGGCTTCGCGATGGCGGCGGCTACAGAAGGTTTCTGTGGGTTTCGTCGATTGGTATCGGGGTTTTAGGTCCAGGGGCTTTATATAGGCGAAGAGGCGGCGTCAGGAGGTCGAAGGGGCGCCGACACCATAGAGGGGCGCGGGCCACCCCTAGGCCGCGCCAGGGCCTTGTGTGGTGGGCCTGTGCCCCCTCTCTGGCGGTTCTCGTGTGTTCTGGATGCTTCCGGGCAAAATAGGAACATGGGTGTTGATTTCGTCCGATTCCGAGAATATTTCGTTACTAGGATTTCTGAAACCAAAAACAGCAGAAAACAGGAACTGGCACTTCGACATCTTGTTAATAGGTTAGTTCCAGAAAATGCACGAATATGACATAAAGTGTGCATAAAACATGTAGATATCATCAATAATGTGGCATGGAACATAAGAAATTATCGATACGTCGGAGACGTATCAAGTATCACGACCTAAACCTATCTTATGTGGTGTTATATATTGCACATCTACGCCTGATGTTTAGGAATGTCTTACCCAACTATTATATTCAGGCATATAAGGATGTGTATTATAAGCACAAAGCTGAATCTTCTTGGATTTTATTGGATTTTCATTGATTGACTAGATCCATACATGAAGTTTGACTTTGATATGCAAATGCATGTTGCAATATCAAGCTCTTACTTGATGTCATAGGTCTAGAGGGTAAAGGTATTCGTGTGAGGAAGTGACGAATTCTGAAGATTTTGAAGACACAATGAAGGTTCATTAGAAGAAGGAAGTAAAGTGTGGGAAGCAAACACAACAATCTAAAGGTAGGACAAGTCAAAACTCACTTTTATCCTTAATTAAGGAGTACTTCAACATGGAAGTATCATGAAAGTGAGAAAATAGTGAATATGGAGCAGTAGAAGTTGAGCCATATTCATTATGGAAGAAGGGATTGCAAGTAGAGTCATTTACAATACTATCTTCATAGTATCTACAAGTGGTTATCTTGCAAAACAAACCCTAGAAGAAGGAAAATAGACAAGTGAAGTCACAGCTGGTATAATCAGACCGCGGCTGATATAGGATAATCATGAAGAGAAAGTATGTGAAGTGAGGTATATCGTAACTAAAACTATAAAAGTAGCCACAGCTGTTAGGTAGATGTTGACTAGAACCATAACATAGCCACAGCTGGTATCCAATAAGCCACATCTTGTGTTAGATAGTCTGCAGCTGGTAACAGATAGTCCACAGCTTAATCATTCTTTCACTTTAAAGGAAAGAGGGATTCCGCAGCTGATATCCCGTAGCTGGTAAATAGTTAATAGGAGGATTCACAATGGATATCCACAATTGTGTGGATACACCACAAAGAATTCTTCGTGAGACTCTAGAAAGGTACAAACTCTAAACCAGACATAGACCAATTACTTAACCTTGGAGTTTAATGATTAAAAGAAAGGAAGTTGGTAGATCATTAGTAAACTCCAAGGGGGAGAGGAAGGCTGAAGGAGAAGTATTAAGATATTATTTGTAGTGTGATAGTTAAAGAAGAAGGTCTAAACTGAGAGGAAGTCCGATCTTATTTTTATAAGGTTGTTGGGAACTACCCATATAAAAGTACTCTCAGGGGGTTGTCAGACCAGAAGCCGAGGTTCATAGCTCGAGGAAGTAAGGGTTAAACCTTAACTTGAGTGAGTAATTGTAATTACTCCAAAACCAAGAGAACACAAGTAAGTCTAAGATAAGGAAGTTGGAAGAAGTAGATGTCGTAGGACAATCAAAGCCTAAGAAAACAAAAGACTGAAGGGTTTGACCATACCAAAACTAATGATTATTAGAAAGATTCCTTTCATGGAACCTAAAGAAACCAAAAGGAAGATAACTAGCATAAACTAGAAGCCATGATTGGATGGACTAAATGAGTCTAATCCATTCATAGGACTAAACAACCAGGACCATGCCTATTGTAAATACCTTACCAAGTACCATTACTTTCGTTATGGTAGTAAGGGAAAACAATACCCTACCTTAAATGAATCTTTTAGAATTAAGGTTTGGACACCGCAGCTGGTACACCATAGTGGCATATTACATCGCAGCTGGGTTACCGCAGCTGGTAGAACCAAGTTTTGAGTATCAAATAGGAAGATGTCACCACAACGATTAGTAAAGTCCATTAACACAATAAGATGTCCTAATCCAAGAACCTTTGGAGAGTAAGCCTATAAGCTTAGAGTGTTGAAAGAAATCATAGAAAGGAAGAAAGTATCAGTGCCAGACATCAGAAGACTCCAGGAAGAATCTGGAAAAGGGATATATTCAATTATATCTAATGAGATCACTAGGGAGTTTGAAAGGATTGTGATCTGTTCAAGTCAGTTCCACATTCCGAAACATGAGAGCATTTGAACTTCGGGACCAAGTTCAGTTTAAGGGGGAGAGGTTGTAATATCCCAGGTTTAGAGGCAATAAAATGAGAGAACACGAAAGTGTGCATTGCATTCATGCATAGAAAATCCGGGGAATTTTCGCGCTTTCAAATAAAACTTACCACAGTAACTGAAGTTTCACTTGACTTGCTGGAATTGAAGTAGATCATCAATTCAAGCACTATAAACTTCACTGTGATCTTTGCTAAAACCTTGTTTTGGGTAGAGATTATTTGATCTATGGTTTAGATCAAATGGAATTAGATTTACAACAACATATTCTTTAAGAATCAAACCCTAACTTATTAATACTTAAAAGTTAGCAACTACTTTTGTGTGTAATTTAATTCACTTATAAATAAGGCAAACCACAAGGTCTAAAGTGCATAAAAGCCACACACTCTTATTTAAATCATAACTTATTAAATACATGGAATATCATAAAACTAAATCCATTTACATTACGAATTGATACGCGTACAACACGCGTCCGTTGGGAACCCCAAGTGGAAGGTGTGATGCGTACAGCAGTAAGTTTCCCTCAGTATGAAACCAAGGTTTATCGAACCAGTAGGAGCCAAGAAGCACGTTGAAGGTTGATGGCGGCGAGATGTAGTGCGGCGCAACACCAGGGATTCCGGCGCCAACGTGGAACCTGCACAACACAACCAAAGTACTTTGCCCCAACGAAACAGTGAGGTTGTCAATCTCACCGGCTTGCTGTAACAAAGGATTAAATGTATAGTGTGGATGATGATTGTTTGCAGAAAACAGAGAAACAAAAGATTGCAAGAGATTGTATTCAATGTAAAAGAATGGACCGGGGTCCACAGTTCACTAGAGGTGTCTCTCCCATAAGAAATAGCATATTGGGTAAACAAATTACAGTTGGGCAATTGACAAATAGAGAGGGCATGACAATGCACATACATGACATGATGAGTATTGTGAGATTTAATTGGGCATTACGACAAAGTACATAGACCGCTATCCAGCATGCATCTATGCCTAAAAAGTCCACTTTCAGGTTATCATCCGAACCCCTTCCGGTATTAAGTTGCAAGCAACAGACAATTGCATTAAGTATGGTGCGTAATGTAATCAATAACTACATCCTCGAACATAGCATCAATGTTTTATCCCTAGTGGCAACAGCACATCCACAACCTTAGAACTTTCTGTCACTGTCCCAGATTTAATGGAGGCATGAACCCACTATCGAGCATAAATACTCCCTCTTGGAGTTACTAGCAAAAACTTGGCCAGAGCCTCTACTAACAACGGAGAGCATGCAAGATCATAAACAACACATAGGTAATAGATTGATAATCAACATAACATAGTATTCTCTATTCATCGGATCCCAACAAACACACATGTAGCATTACAGATAGATGATCTTGATCATGATAGGCAGCTCACAAGATCAGACAATGATAGCACAATGGGGAGAAGACAACCATCTAGCTACTGCTATGGACCCATAGTCCAGGGGTGAACTACTCACACATCAATTCGGAGGCGACCATGGCGGTGTAGAGTCCTCCGGGAGATGATTCCCCTCTCCGGCAGGGTGCCGGAGGTGATCTCCAGAATCCCCCGAGATGGGATTGGCGGCGGCGGCGTCTCAGTATGTTTTCTCGTATCGTGGCTCTCGGTACTGGGGGTTTCTCGACGAAGGCTATTTGTAGGCGGAAGGGTAGGTCAAAGGGCGTCACGAGGGGCCCACACAACAGGGCCGCGCGGCCAAGGAACAGGCCGCGCCGCCCTGTGGTGTCGCCACCTCGTGGCCCCACTTCCTTTTCCCCTCGGTCTTCTGGAAGCTTCGTGCAAAAATAGGACCCTGGGCGTTGATTTCGTCCAATTCCGAGAATATTTCCTTACTAGGATTTCTGAAACCAAAAACAGCAGAAACAGCAACTGGCTCTTCGGCATCTCGTTAATAGGTTAGTGCCGGAAAATGCATAATAATGACATATAATGTGTATAAAACATGTGAGTATCATCATAAAAGTAGCATGGAACATAAGAAATTATAGATACGTTTGAGACGTATCAAGCATCCCCAAGCTTAGTTCCTACTCGTCCCGAGTAGGTAAACGATAACAAAGATAATTTCTTAAGTGACAATGCTACCAACATAATCTTGATCATACTATTGTAAGCACATGTAATGAATGCAGCGATCAAAAGAATGGTAATGACATGAGTAAACAACTGAATCATAAAGCAAAGACTTTTCATGAATAGTACTTAAAAACAAGCATCAATAAGTCTTGCATAAGAGTTAACTCATAAAGCAATAATTCAAAGTAAAGGTATTGAAGCAACACAAAAGAAGATGAAGTTTCAGCGGTTGCTTTCAACTTGTAACATGTATATCTCATGGATATTGTCGACATAGAGTAATATAACAAGTGCAATATGCAAGTATGTAGGAATCAATGCACAGTTCACACAAGTGTTTGCTTCTTGAGGTAGAGAGAAATCGGTGAACTGACTCAACATAAAAGTAAAAGAATGGTCCTTCAAAGAGGAAAGCATCGATTGCTATATTTGTGCTAGAGCTTTTATTTTGAAAACGAGAAACAATTTTGTCAACGGTAGTAATAAAGCATATGAGTTATGTAAATTATATCCTACAAGTTGCAAGCCTCATGCATAGTATACTAATAGTGCCCGCACCTTGTCCTAATTAGCTTGGATTTACATGGATTATCATAGCATAGCACATGTTTCAACCAAGTGTCACAAAGGGGTACCTCTATGCCGCCTGTACAAAGGTCTAAGGAGAAAGCTCGCATTGGATTTCTCGCTTTTGGTTATTCTCAACTTAGACATCCATACCGGGACAACATAGACAACAGATAATGGACTCCTCTTTTAATGCATAAGCATTCAACAACAGATAATATTCTCATAAGAGATTGAGGTTTGTTGTCCAAACTGAAACTTCCACCATGGATCATGGCTTTAGTTAGCGGCCCAATGTTCTTCTCTAACAATATGCATACTCAAACCATTTGATCATGATAAATCACTCTTACTTCAGACAAGACGAACATGCATAGCAACTCACATGATATTCAACAAAGAAATAGTTGATGGCGTCCCCAGGAACATGGTTATCGCACAACAAACAACTTAATAAGAGATAAAGTGCATAAGTACATATTCAATACCACAATAGTTTTTAAGCTATTTGTCCCATGAGCTATATATTGTAAAGGTAAAGAATGGAAATTTTAAAGGTAGCACTCAAACAATTTACTTTGGAATGGCGGAGAAATACCATGTGGTAGGTAGGTATGGTGGACACAAATGGCATAGTGGTTGGCTCAAGGATTTTGGATGCATGAGAAGTATTCCCTCTCGATACAAGGTTTAGGCTAGCAAGGTTATTTGAAACAAACACAAGGATGAACCGGTACAGCAAAACTCACATAAAAGACATATTGTAAATATTATAAGACTCTATACCGTCTTCCTTGTTGTTCAAACTCAATACTAGAAATTATCTAGACCTTAGAGAAACCAAACATGCAAATCAGATTTTAGCATGCTCTATGTATTTCTTCATTAATAGGTGCAAAGTATATGATGCAAGAGCTTAAACATGAGCACAACAATTGCCAAGTATCACATTATTCAAGATGTTATACCAATTACCACATATATCATTTTCCAATTCCAACCATATAACAATTTAACGAAGAAGAAACTTTCGCCATGAATACTATGAGTAAAGCCTAAGGACATATTTGTCCATATGCAACAGCGGAGCGTGTCTCTCTCCCATACAATAAATGCTAGGATCCAACTTTATTCAAACAAAACAAAAACAAAAACAAACAGACGCTCCAAGTAAAGTACATAAGATGTGACGGAATAAAAATATAGTTTCAGGGGAGGAACCTGATAATGTTGTCGATGAAGAAGGGGATGCCTTGGGCATCCCCAAGCTTAGACGCTTGAGTCTTCTTGATATATGCAGGGGTGAACCACCGGGGCATCCCCAAGCTTATAGCTTTTACTCTCCTTGATCATGTTGTATCATCCTCCTCTCTTGATCCTTGAAAACTTCCTCCACACCAAACTCAAAGCAACTCGTTAGAGGGTTAGTGCATAATCAAAATTCACATATTCAGAGGTGACACAATCATTATTTATACTTCTGGACATTGCACAAAGCTACTGAAAGTCAATGGAACAAAGAAATCCATCAAGCATGACAAAACAGGCAATGCAAAATAAAAGGCAGAATCTGTCAAAACAGAACAGTTCGTAAAGACGAATTTTTAACAGGCACCAGACTTTCTCAGATGAGAAAACTTAAAACTAATGAAAGTTGCGTACATATCTGAGGATCACTCACGTAAATTGGCATAATTTTCTGAGTTTACTACAGAGAATTAGACCCAGATTCGTGACAGCAAAGAAAACTGTTTCTGCGCAGTAATCCAAATCTAGTATCATACTTCTATTAGAGACTTTACTTGGCACAACAATGCAATAAAACTAAGATAAGGAGAGGTTGCTACAGTAGTAAACAACTTCCAAGACTCAAATATAAAACAAAATTACTGTAGTAAAAACATGGGTTGTCTCCCATAAGCGCTTTTCTTTAACGCCTTTCAGCTAGGCGCAGAAAGTGTGTATCAAGTATTATCGAGAGATGAAGCATCAACATCATAATTTGTTCTAATAATAGAATCAAAAGGTAACTTCATTCTCTTTCTAGGGAAGTGTTCCATACCTTTCTTGAGGGGAAATTGATATTTAATATTACCTTCCTTCATATCAATGGTAGCACTAACAGTTCGAAGAAAAGGTCTTCCCAATATAATGGGACAAGATGCATTGCATTCAATATCCAAGACAACAAAATCAACGGGGACAAGGTTATTGTTAACGGTAATGCGAACATTATCAACTCTTCCCAAAGGTTTCTTTGTAGCATTATCAACAAGATTAACATCCAAATAACAATTTTTCAATGGTGGCAAGTCAAGCATATCATAAATTTTCTTAGGCATAACAGAAATACTTGCACCAAGATCACATAAAGCATTACAACCAAAGTCATTGACCTTCATCTTAATGATGGGCTCCCAACCATCCTCTAGCTTCCTAGGAATAGAAGTTTCGCGTTCTAATTTCTCTTCTCTAGCTTTTATGAGAGCATTTGTAATATGTTTCGTGAAAGCCAAATTTATAGCACTAGCATTAGGACTCTTAGCAAGTTTTTGTAAGAACTTTATAACTTCAGAGATATGACAATCATCAAAATCTAAACCATTATGATCTAAAGCAATGGGATCATTATCCCCAATGTTGGAAAAAATTTCAGCAGTTTTATCACAGGCAGTTTCAGCCAGTTTTGCTCGCTTTGCATTAGGAGTAGAAACATTGCCAACACCAATTATTTTACCATTGATAGTAGGAGGTGCAGTAACATGTGGAGCATTAGCATTACTAGTGGTGGTAATAGTCCAAACTTTAGCTACATTATTCTCTTTAGCTAGTTTTTCATTTTCTTCTCTTTCCCACCTAGCATGCAGTTCAGCCATTAATCTTATATTCTCATTAATTCTAACTTGGATAGCATTTGCTGTAGTAACAATTTTATTTTCATTATCCCTATTAGGCATAACTTTCAATTTCAAAAGATCAACATCAGCAGCAAGACTATCAACTTTAGAAGCAAGTATATCAATTTTCCCAAGCTTTTCTTCAACAGATTTGTTAAAAGCAGTTTGTGTACTAATAAATTCTTTAAGCATGGCTTCAAGTCCAGGGGGTGTATTCCTATTATTGTTGTAAGAATTCCCATAAGAATTACCATAGCCGTTGCCATTATTATAAGGATATGGCCTATAGTTGTTACTAGAATTGTTCCGGTAAGCATTGTTGTTGAAATTATTATTTTTAATGTAGTTTACATCAACATGTTCTTCTTGTGCAACCAATGAAGCTAACGGAACATTATTAGGATCAATATTTGTCCTATCATTCACAAGCATAGACATAATAGCATCAATCTTATCACTCAAGGAAGAGGTTTCTTACCTTCTTACCTTGTGGAGCTCTTTCCGTGTGCCATTCAGAGTAATTAATCATCATATTATCAAGAAGCTTTGTTGCTTCACCAAGAGTGATGGACATAAAGGTACCTCTAGCAGCTGAATCCAATAGGTTCCGTGAAGAAAAATTCAGTCCTGCATAAAAGGTTTGGATGATCATCCAAGTAGTCAGTCCATGGGTTGGGCAATTTTTAACCAAAGATTTCATTCTTTCCCATGCTTGTGCAACATGCTCAGTATCTAATTGTTTAAAATTCATTATGCTACTCCTCAAAGATATAATTTTAGCAGGGGATAATATCTACCAATAAAATCATCCTTGCATTTAGTCCATGAATCAATACTATTCTTAGGCAGAGATAGCAACCAATCTTTAGCTCTTCCTCTTAGTGAGAAAGGGAACAATTTTAATTTTATTATGTCACCATCTACATCTTTATACTTTTGCATTTCACAAAGTTCAACAAAATTATTGAGATGGGCAGCAGCATCATCAGAACTAACACCAGAAAATTGCTCTCGCATAACAAGATTCAGTAAAGCAGGTTTAATTTCAAAGAATTCCGCTGTAGTAGCGGGTGGAGCAATAGGTGTGCATAAGAAATCATTATTTTTTGTAGTTGTGAAGTCACACAACTTAGTATTTTCAGGAGTATTCATTTTAGCAACAGTAAATAAAGTAAACTAGATAAAATAAATGCAAGTAACTAATTTTTGTGTGTTTTTGATATAGAGTGCAAGACAGTAAATAAAGTAAAACTAGCAACTAATTTTTTTGTGTTTTGTTTTAGTGCAGCAAACAAAGTAGTAAATAAAATAAAGCAAGACAAAAACAAAGTAAAGAGATTGGATTGTGAAGACTCCCCTTGCAGCGTGTCTTGATCTCCCCGGCAACGGCGCTAGAAATTTAGCTTGATACGCGTACAACACGCGTCCGTTGGGAACCCCAAGTGGAAGGTGTGATGCGTACAGCAGTAAGTTTCCCTCAGTATGAAACCAAGGTTTATCGAACCAGTAGGAGCCAAGAAGCACGTTGAAGGTTGATGGCGGCGAGATGTAGTGCGGCGCAACACCAGGGATTCCGGCGCCAACGTGGAACCTGCACAACACAACCAAAGTACTTTGCCCCAACGGAACAATGAGGTTGTCAATCTCACCGGTTTGCTGTAACAAAGGATTAAATGTATAGTGTGGATGATGATTGTTTGCAGAAAACAGTAGAAACAGTATTGCAGTAGATTGTATTCAATGTAAAAGAATGGACCGGGGTCCACAGTTCACTAGAGGTGTCTCTCCCATAAGAAATAGCATATTGGGTAAACAAATTACAGTTGGGCAATTGACAAATAGAGAGGACATGACAATGCACATACATGACATGATGAGTATTGTGAGATTTAATTGGGCATTACGACAAAGTACACAGACCGCTATCCAGCATGCATCTATGCCTAAAAAGTCCACTTTCAGGTTATCATCCGAACCCCTTCCGGTATTAAGTTGCAAGCAACAGACAATTGCATTAAGTATGGTGCGTAATGTAATCAATAACTACATCCTCGAACATAGCATCAATGTTTTATCCCTAGTGGCAACAGCACATCCACAACCTTAGAACTTTCTGTCACTGTCCTAGATTTAATGGAGGCATGAACCCACTATCGAGCATAAATACTCCCTCTTGGAGTTACTAGCAAAAACTTGGCCAGAGCCTCTACTAACAACGGAGAGCATGCAAGATCATAAACAACACATAGGTAATAGATTGATAATCAACATAACATAGTATTCTCTATTCATCGGATCCCAACAAACACACATGTAGCATTACAGATAGATGATCTTGATCATGATAGGCAGCTCACAAGATCAGACAATGATAGCACAATGGGGAGAAGACAACCATCTAGCTACTGCTATGGACCCATAGTCCAGGGGTGAACTACTCACACATCAATCCGGAGGCGACCATGGCGGTGTAGAGTCCTCCGGGAGATGATTCCCCTCTCCGGCAGGGTGCCGGAGGTGATCTCCAGAATCCCCCGAGATGGGATTGGCGGCGGCGGCGTCTCAGTATGTTTTCTCGTATCGTGGCTCTCGGTACTGGGGGTTTCTCGACGAAGGCTATTTGTAGGCGGAAGGGTAGGTCAAAGGGCGTCACGAGGGGCCCACACAACAGGGCCGCGCGGCCAAGGGCCAGGCCGCGCCGCCCTGTGGTGTCGCCACCTCGTGGCCCCACTTCCTTTTCCCCTCGGTCTTCTGGAAGCTTCGTGCAAAAATAGGACCCTGGGCGTTGATTTCGTCCAATTCCGAGAATATTTCCTTACTAGGATTTCTGAAACCAAAAACAGCAGAAAACAACAACTGGCTCTTCGGCATCTCGTTAATAGGTTAGTGCCGGAAAATGCATAATAATGACATATAATGTGTATAAAACATGTGAGTATCATCATAAAAGTAGCATGGAACATAAGAAATTATAGATACGTTTGAGACGTATCACGAATTATAGTCCAAACTATTTGAATAAAACTAACTATGAGTATTTTGAAACTCATATGATCATGCCTTGGTGAACTCAAACCCAACTATCCAAAATTGAGGAATAACCTTCAACCTTGACCTTTGGACCAATATTATAATATAAATCCAATCAAATGTGATATAGTGACTCATCAACAATAATGAAACCATCCACAAGATATTTAGTACCAAATGCCACTTGGCTATCCAAAAATAAATCATATGAGAGGATAATCATCATACCACATGGGATGAAAATATCTACATGACTTGCTTTCCAAGCTATGCCACCTCATGCTCAGAGGATTGCTATGGATGAGGGCATGACAACCAAGCACCTTACTCATCAAACCAACACAAGAGTCACCACCTATGTGTCATGATACTAGAGCTTGCCCAAGCCTATAAATAGAGCGACACCCTCCATCCATTTAGTCATCTTGTAGCATGATACAAGGAAACACACACATAGAACCACTCAATACATTAGCTAGGATCAAGATGAAGAAGCTAGGAGGTGGAGGCATACCACAAGATGCAGGTTTATTAGATTTCCTGAAGAACAAGCTACAGCAGATTGCAAGGTAGAATCCCTAGGCAAACCATATATTTAGAGGATCATATCATCACCTCTTATGTAAGAATCTAGGATGAGTGTGATGAGAGGAATATTAAAGAGGGATTAGTGAGGAATGAGTGGATCTTGTCTAATGTATGATTATACCTTGTAGATATAGATGATAAGTTAAACCCATATGATTAATAGATCTCATCTACCACATAAAATAATAAGTATATCACTAGTAGTTAACCCAAACCAATCCTCATGCCTTGTATGGAGGAGTAATGTCCTTAAACCTAAACCTTGTTTATCCAAACACTAGAGTAACCCTAGCTACCCAATAAAACATAATCAAAGCCTATGCCCATATCCTAATACTAGTTGTATATCACTTAGGTGATCACCACTAAAACCCTAAACCACATTTGCAATTCCAATCCAAGTACTACTTTGGATTATAAGTAGAACCCTACCATGCCTCATGCCTATTTTATACTTCACTTAGTGAAGCATCACCAAAACCCTAAAACTTTCACCTAGGAATCACTACACATAAAATATTAAACCCTACCTTTCCATCCTAGTGGACCAAATGAAGTAGTGTTTTATAAAATTAAACCATCATTTAGCAAATGCATTGCTAATTATGAGCATAGGATCCATCTAAATTAATTCAAGCTAAAGTTTACTAAAACCAGATTAGTGATTATAGAACTTTCTTGACCATCTTCTTAAACCCTAAAAACCATTATTCACATAAAATCATGAACCAATCCCATTTCCTTTACCATTTGCTAAACCCTAGCCATAATTAAAATATGTAAACAATCCCTATTACTAAGTACTAGTAAAACCTAATCATGAGTTTATCATGCAGAGGTTATAAATTTTCAAACCATTGGAATATATTTGGTTTCTAAATAAAAGTAATTGAGACAAACACTTAACCAATATCAACTTGAAATATTGAATACCTTTCACAACAACACAAATTTAATCAAAGGTTACATATTTGTTTGAACAAAACAACACAATGAGTATCCTTATCAAATGGTTTTGATGTTCACATAATTTAGGACCTGCAAAAACAAAATAGAATTCAAATTTGAATTCAAACAACAAAATAGAAAACATAAAATATAAAACAAAAATTTGAAAAGTAAAAGAGAGGGAAACTTACCTGTACCGCAGCAGCCCAAGACCAACCCAGTAGCAGCCCAACTCCACGGCCCAGTCCAGCCCACGACCACTTACCGTTTCGTCGCTGGCACAAAACAAGACGAGGGCGTCGTCTTCCTCCACGGCGTCGACAGCGCAGCGAGGAACGGCGACCACGTCCTCGAAGCCGATAAGGATGCCCCGGACGCCGTTGAAGCTTCTAGAACTTCCCCTATATCTCTCGCGTCCGTCTTATCCCTTTTGCATCCAGATTCGTGCCTTGATGCACCTCACAGTCGCCGTCGCATCTCGGCCATTGCCGCCGGTGGAATGACGAGATGGACCTCATCGTGTCCAATAAATAGGTCCAGCAGCTCCGCCGTAGAACCCTAATCCTTCACCGCCCATCCAATTCTTCCCAGATCCTTTATATTCCTCGATTTCTTCCTTGACTGCTCGCCGGTGTTGATCATGGCGCCGATGACTGAGGCCACCCCGGAGCTCACCGTGAGGTCTGGGAGAAGCGCCTGGATGTGTAGTGCATCCTGGCATAGCCGTGCATCCAGGGGAGCCGTGTGGGGGGCAAATTTCGTCGATCCCTTCCGCAGCACCTCGCCGGGAATGGCGAATCCCAGCTCGCCTCCGTCCACAATCCACCTCGGCGACCATCTGAGAAGCTTTACGGTATGATTGCGCATCGATTGAGCCCTCTATTCCTTCTCGGCATTGTCTGTAGCTCCGTTTAGCCACTTCGCCGGAGAGCACCGCCGCGGGACATGGTCGCCGGCGTAGCTCCGGTGAGTCCCCGCACAAACCATCACCACCAGTAGCTTTGTTTTGTCGTTCTCGTTCGATTGGTACTAACCACGCGTCCCGGGGAACCCTAAATCGGCGGCGCCACCGTGCTCTAGCCGCCGGTGTTTAAACGCCGGTGAGGTCAAAGGCCACGGTCTATTTTGACCAGACCCTTCCGACGTGGCACCTGACGTGTAACTTGGTCCCAGTCGTCAGTGTCTGGGACTAGAAGTGAACCGGTACGTTTAGTGTTTTCGTTTTAATTTCAAATTCCAGAAAAATTCTAAAACTTTGTAAAATCATAGAAAAATCATCTCAACTCAGAAAATATAAATATTATATCAAAATGCTCACAAAAATAAACTCTATTCAAATAAAATATAAAATAAAAATGTGTGTCAAAATGAAATTCAATTATTTTAAAGCTAATTAATTATGCTTTTCCATTTACTTTAAACACAACATGAATCCAATAATTGGTTAAGTTTAAAAATTAACTTTGCTATACAGTAACTAAGTAAAATGTTAGGATTAATATTCTTTATCATGTTTTCATTCACTTAAACATTAGTGGTAATTAATAAACCCTAATTTGAAAATTGTTATTTTCTACTTTCTTAAATAATTACAAATTCTTGTGAAAACTAATAAAATGTCAAACCATTGCTGATTTTGTTTCAAAGCAATTAGTAACCACACCTATATTGCCAATTATCATTTTAAGAGTTGTACCATAATTTAGAAACCCTAGTTCTAATATAAGTAAGACCTTGAACTCATTATCTTATGTGTTCATCATAAATTGTTTCAATTCTAAAAACCCTAGGGGTTTAGCCCATGTAATCATATCCACTTCAACTTTACATGTAGAACCTTAATAAACAACCAATGAGTGCATACTCATGATCCACTAAACTAAAACTAGGTGCAATTCACATGAGACCATCATATTTCATGTCTTTATTTTTTTGGTTAACACCTATATGATCCACTAGTGCCACCTAGATGAAAACCCTAGCTTGTTAATTAGCGTAGTGCCATTGATCACCAATCCATGATACCACACCATTAGGATTAACCTCAACCATCAAACCCTAGTAGAACCATAGTGATGAACCCTAATACCAATCTTGTAGTAATGCATATTATATGCTCCTATTCAACTAAACCCTACTTAGAAAGTAATAATCCACTTAGCATAGAAACTATTAGTGATTACTTAGTGAAGCAAATATGAAGCTATAGTAAACCCTAACTCATAGCAACACCTTGATAATCATCCTTTGATATGATGCTTAGGAGAAACCATAAGTAATAAACCTGCCAAAGCTTGCTACTTATAGACCCATCCAACTTAAGAACCCAACTAGTTCCTATTAGAGAACTAAATGAATCCAATAGTAAACCCTAGAAAACCATAGCTCCTATGTATAGTAGTTCATATTCTTATTTAACCTATTCTTCAAAAGTTATTCTTTTGAAGTACAAATGTCAATTAAACCCTAGAAGCCCTAATCCTTCTTTGAAATACTCATTATTTCTTAAACAACATGTTCTTCAAAAGTTATTCTTTTGAAGTATAATACAAGTAATCATCAACCATGTTCTGTAGAACTTAAAATTGACAACTGTCCTTACATATTATTCCACCACTATTCTTTATGTGTATAATTGTTATGATGTCTTATATCACTTGGATATGATGCTAATATAAACAAACCCTAATAAGAATCTTGTTTGAGAACCATTCTAAAAAAGTGCAACAAACCCTAAAGAAATCTTTACAACTCATACATCCTAAATCATCGAGGTTAGATTACGCTCGGGACGATTGCATCTCATACTATGCATTATAGCATTATTGCCAGTTCTTTAAACATTGTCCTTACTGGACGATGATGGTATTTCAGCATTTGGAGTTCTCACGTATCGAAGCTTTTGCCTGCATAATCTTGCAGTCAAGAAAGGCAAGTTCATCGCTTGCTCATGTCATTTCATTATTGTGGTGACCCAGCGTACCACTGCATGGTGTAGTACACAAGTCGTTGACATAACACAAGTGAAACACCGTTCCACTCATATTACATCTCTCAGAGTGGTACTACAGAAACATATGCGAGTCCAAGGTATGTCTATAGAAGTACACACGAACTGTTTACATAAGATCAACATAGCCTCCTACTTTACAGTGAGGTAAAACTTCAAATAAAGCTCCAGAAGAACGACTCGTAGTCTATCTTATTGCTAACTCAAGCTTATGAGCTACTTGGCTTGCTATAGAAATCTAGCTACTTAGGTGCTAGGATTAGGGAAAGGTTCCCTTCTATTACTAGTCTAAGTTTCCACTCTAGCTGATGCAGAAGTTGACTCCATTGACTTCTTTGATTGGATTCTTCATCTTGTTGCGGTTGACTTCTTTGTCTTTGAGTTCCACGGTAGTTTCTCCTTCGGTGCCTTGATCTAAGAAGGGGGTTCAAACTAGATAGAATGAGTACGAGCGTACTCAGCAAGTTCATATTAGGAAATATGTGTATCATGCACTAGCTGCAGCCGTAGACCATAAAGTCATAGGCCAATGCAAGTTTTTGTAATCATTTCTTCAAAAGGTTTATTTTATTCTGAAAACTATGCCCGTCAGTCTTCACAGGTTGAACAGAACTTCGTGGAGTTCCTTTCCTGCCGCGTTCGCAGTTCCCTTCCCGGAACAGGGAGTGACAGTCACAATTCTTGATACCCTCTGCAGAGGTGCGTTACTTTACCCCACAAGAGATCTTAACCATGTTGCCGGCTGAGAGTATGTCCTCAGCTCGTCCACACTTCCTTTGGTGTGAGGCCCAGTATAAGATCCAAGCCAATCACTGCCTTCTCCGTGACCCTGCAAACCCACCCTTTTGTCCAACCGTACACCTCCAGTAGACTTCCCCCGATAATACGGCTTTACTCATGGTGTACTCCGGACAATCCATCATAGATCGTAGAGCCATCATCACTAATGGATGGGGATTTAAAAGGCTATCCCAACCTACGGCAGTGCCTCCAACACCCCGCCGGTGATACGTCTCAAATGTATCTATAATTTCTTATGTTCCATGCTACTTTTATGATGATACTCACATGTTTTATACACATTATATGTCATTATTATGCATTTTCCGGCACTAACCTATTAACGAGATGCCGAAGAGCCGATTCTTTGTTTTCATTTGTTTTTGGTTTCAGAAATCCTAGTAAGGAAATATTCTCGGAATTGGACGAAATCAACGCCCAGGTCCCTATTTTCCACGAAGCTTCCAGAACACCTGCGGGGAAAGGAAGTGGGGCCACGAGGTGGCCACACCACCAGGCGGCGCGGCCCAGGCCCTGGCCGCGGCGGCCTATGGTGTGGGCCCCTCGGGAGCCCACTTGACCTAATTCTTCCGCCTACTTAAAGCCTTCGTCGCGAAACCCCCAGTACCGAGAGCCACGATACGAGAAAACATACTGAGACGCCGCCGTCGCCAATCCCATCTCGGGGGATTCTGGAGAACACCTCTGGCACCCTGCCGGAGAGGGGAATCATCTCCCGGAGGACTCTACACCGCCATGGTCGCCTCCGGATTGATGAGTGAGTAGTTCACCCCTGGACTATGGGTCCATAGTAGTAGCTAGATGGTTGTCTTCTCCCCATTGTGCCTCATTGTCTGATCTTGTGAGCTGCCTATCATGATCAAGATCATCTATCTATAATGCTACATGTGTGTTTGTTGGGATCCGATGAATAGAGAATACTATGTTATGTTGATTATCAATCTATCTATGTGTTGTTTATGATCTTGCATGCTCTCCGTTGCTAGTAGAGGCTCTGGCCAAGTTATTGCTTGTAACTCCAAGAGGGAGTATTTATGCTCGATAGTGGGTTCATGTCTCCGTGAATCTGGGGGAGTGACAGCAACCTCTAAGATTATGGATGTGCTGTTGCCACTAGGGATAAAACATTGATGCTATGTTCGAGGATATAGTTATTGATTACATTACGCGCCATACTTAATGCAATTGTCTGTTGTTTACAACTTAATACCGGAAGGGGTTCGGATGATAACCTGAAAGTGAACTTTTTAGGCATAGATGCATGCTGGATAGCGGTCTATGTACTTTGTCGTAATGCCCAATTAAATCTCACAATACTCATCATGTCATGTATGTGCATTGTCATGCCCTCTCTATTTGTCAATTGCCCAACTGTAATTTGTTTACCCAATATGCTATTTCTTA
This sequence comes from Lolium perenne, assembly GCF_019359855.2. NCBI lineage: Eukaryota > Viridiplantae > Streptophyta > Magnoliopsida > Poales > Poaceae > Lolium > Lolium perenne. The sequence continues at coordinate 314,865,360 of NC_067245.2, forward strand.
TGGGAGAGACACCTCTAGTGAACTGTGGACCCCGGTCCATTCTTTTACATCGAATACAATCATCTGCACATCGTTTCTACTGTTCTCTGCAAACAATCATCATCCACACTATACATCTAATCCTTTGTTACAGCAAGCCGGTGAGATTGACAACCTCACTGTTTCGTTGGGGCAAAGTACTTTGGTTGTGTTGTGCAGGTTCCACGTTGGCGCCGGAATCCCTGGTGTTGCGCCACACTACATCTCGCCGCCATCAACCTTCAACGTGCTTCTTGGCTCCTACTGGTTCGATAACCTTGGTTTCTTTCTGAGGGAAAACTTGCTGCTGTGCGCATCACACCTTCCTCTTGGGGTTCCCAACGAACGTGTGTGTTACACGCCATCAAGCATATTTTCTGGCGCCGTTGCCGGGGAGATCAAGACACGCTGCAAGGGGAGTCTCCACAACCCAATCTCTTTACTTTGTTTTTGTCTTGCTTTATTTTATTTACTACTTTGTTTGCTGCATTATATCAAAATACAAAAAAATTAGTTGCTAGTTTTACTTTATTTACTGTCTTGCACTCTATATCAAAAACACAAAAAAAATTAGTTACTTGCATTTACTTTATCTAGTTTACTTTATTTACTGTTGCTAAAATGGCCACTCCTAAAAATACTAAGTTGTGTGACTTCACAACTACAAATAATAATGATTTCTTATGCACACCCATTGCTCCACCTGCTACCACAGCAGAATTCTTTGAAATTAAACCTGCTTTACTAAATCTTGTTATGCGAGAGCAATTTTCTGGTGTTAGTTCTGATGATGCTGCTGCCCATCTCAATAATTTTGTTGAACTTTGTGAAATGCAAAAGTATAAAGATGTAGATGGTGACATAATAAAATTAAAATTGTTCCCTTTCTCATTAAGAGGAAGAGCTAAAGATTGGTTGCTATCTCTGCCTAAGAATAGTATTGATTCCTGGACTAAATGCAAGGATGCTTTTATTGGTAGATATTATCCCCCTGCTAAAATTATATCTTTGAGGAGTAGCATAATGAATTTTAAACAATTAGATACTGAGCATGTTGCACAAGCATGGGAAAGAATGAAATCTTTGGTTAAAAATTGCCCAACCCATGGACTGACTACTTGGATGATCATCCAAACCTTTTATGCAGGACTGAATTTTTCTTCGCGGAACCTATTGGATTCAGCTGCTGGAGGTACCTTTATGTCCATCACTCTTGGTGAAGCAACAAAGCTTCTTGATAATATGATGGTTAATTACTCTGAATGGCACATGAAAAGAGCTCCACAAGGTAAGAAGGTAAATTCTGTCGAAGAAACCTCTTCCTTGAGTGATAAGATTGATGCTATTATGTCTATGCTTGTGAATGATAGGACAAATGTTGATCCTAATAATGTTCCGTTAGCTTCATTAGTTGCACAAGAAGAACATGTTGATGTAAACTACATTAAAAATAATAATTTCAACAACAATGCTTACCGGAACAATTCTAGTAACAACTATAGGCCATATCCTTATAATAATGGCAACGGCTATGGTAATTCTTATGGGAATTCTTACAACAATAATAGGAATACACCCTCTGGTCTTGAAGCCATGCTTAAAGAATTTATTAGTACACAAACTGCTTTTAATAAGTCTGTTGAAGAAAAACTTGGAAAAATTGATATGCTTGCCTCTAAAGTTGATAGTCTTGCTGCTGATGTTGATCTTTTGAAATTGAAAGTTATGCCTAATAGGGACAATGAAAATAAAATTGTTACTACAGCAAATGCCATACAAGTTAGAATTAATGAGAATATAAGATTAATGGATGAACTGCATGCTAGGTGGGAAAGAGAAGAAAATGAAAAACTAGCTAAAGAGAATAATGTAGCTAAAGTTTGGACTATTACCACCACTAGTAATGCTAATGCTACACATGTTGCTGCACCTCCTACTAATAATGGTAAAAGAATTGGTGTTAGCAATGGTTCCACTTCTAATGCAAAGCACGAAAAATTGCCCGAAATCGCTAAAGCTATGAACCGCACTGTGATAAAGCTGCTAAATTTTTTTCCAACATTGGGAACAATGATCCCATTGCTTTAGATCATAATGGTTTAGATTTTGATGATTGTCATATCTCTGAAGTTATAAAGTTCTGACAAAAACTTGCTAAGAGTCCTAATGCTAGTGCTATAAATTTGGCTTTCACGAAACATATTACAAATGCTCTCATAAAAGCTAGAGAAGAGAAATTAGAACGCGAAACTTCTATTCCTAGGAAGCTAGAAGATGGTTGGGAGCCCATCATTAAGATGAAGGTCAATGACTTTGGTTGTAATGCTTTATGTGATCTTGGTGCAAGTATTTCTGTTATGCCTAAGAAAATCTATAATATGCTTGACTTGCCACCATTGAAAAATTGTTATTTGGATGTTAATCTTGCTGATAACTCTACAAAGAAACCTTTGGGGAAAGTTGATAATGTTCGCATTACCGTTAACAATAACCTTGTCCCCGTTGATTTTGTTGTCTTGGATATTGAATGCAATGCATCTTGTCCCATTATATTGGGAAGACCTTTTCTTCGAACTGTTGGTGCTACCATTGATATGAAGGAAGGTAATATTAAATATCAATTTCCTCTCAAGAAAGGTATGGAACACTTCCCTAGAAAGAGAATGAAGTTACCTTTTGATTCTATTATTAGAACAAATTATGATGTTGATGCTTCGTCTCTTGATGTTACTTGATACACACTTTCTGCGCCTAGCTGAAAGGCGTTAAAGAAAAGCACTTGTGGGAGACAACCCATGTTTTTACTACAGTAATTTTGTTTTATATTTGAGTCTTGGAAGTTGTTTACTACTGTAGCAACCTCTCCTTATCTTAGTTTTATTGCATTGTTGTGCCAAGTAAAGTCTCTAATAAAAGTATGATACTAGATTTGGATTACTGCGCAGAAACAGTTTTCTTTGCTGTCACGAATCTGGGTCTAATTCTCTGTAGGTAACTCAGAAAATTATGCCAATTTACGTGAGTGATCCTCAGATATTTACGCAACTTTCATTAGTTTTAAGTTTTTTCATTTGAGCAAGTCTGGTGCCTGTTAGAAATTCGTCTTTACGAACTGTTCTGTTTTTGACAGATTCTGCCTTTTATTTTGCATTGCCTGTTTTGTCATGCTTGATGGATTTCTTTATTCCATTGACTTTCAGTAGCTTTGTGCAATGTCCAGAAGTATAAAGAATGATTGTGTCACCTCTGAATATGTGAATTTTAATTGTGCACTAACCCTCTAATGAGTTGCTTTAAGTTTGGTGTGGAGGAAGTTTTCAAGGATCAAGAGAGGAGGATGATATACACCATGATCAAGGAGAGTGAAAGCTCTAAGCTTGGGGATGCCCCGGTGGTTCACCCCAGCATATATTAAGAAGACTCAAGCGTCTAAGCTTGGGGATGCCCAAGGCATCCCCTTCTTCATCGACAACATTATCAGGTTCCTCCCCTGAAACTATATTTTTATTCCGTCACATCTTATGTACTTTGCTTGGAGCGTCTGTTTGTTTTTGTTTTTGTTTTGTTTGAATAAAATGGATCCTAGCATTCATTGTATGGGAGAGAGACACGCTCCGCTGTTGCATATGGACAAGTATGTCCTTAGGCTTTACTCATAGTATTCATGGCGAAGTTTCTTCTTCGTTAAATTGTTATATGGTTGGAATTGGAAAATGATATATGTGGTAATTGGTATAACATCTTGAATAATGTGATACTTGGCAATTGTTGTGCTCATGTTTAAGCTCTTGCATCATATACTTTGCACCTATTAATGAAGAAATACATAGAGCATGCTAAAATCTGATTTGCATGTTTAGTTTCTCTAAGGTCTAGATAATTTCTAGTATTGAGTTTGAACAACAAGGAAGACGGTATAGAGTCTTATAATGTTTACAATATGTCTTTTATGTGAGTTTTGCTGTACCGCTTCATCCTTGTGTTTGTTTCAAATAACCTTGCTAGCCTAAACCTTGTATCGAGAGGGAATACTTCTCATACATCCAAAATCCTTGAGCCAACCACTATGCCATTTGTGTCCACCATATCTACCTGCCACATGGTATTTCTCCGCCATTCCAAAGTATATTGCTTGAGTGCTACCTTTAAAATTTCCATTCTTTACCTTTACAATATATAGCTCATGGGACAAATAGCTTAAAAACTATTGTGGTATTGAATATGTACTTATGCACTTTATCTCTTATTAAGTTGCTTGTTGTGCGATAACCATGCTTCTGGGGACGCCATCAACTATTTCTTTGTTGAATATCATGTGAGTTGCTATGCATGTCCGTCTTGTCTGAAGTAAGAGAGATCTACCACCTTATGGTTAAGCATGCATATTGTTAGAGAAGAACATTGGGCCGCTAACTAAAGCCATGAATCATGGTGGAAGTTTCAGTTTTGGACATACATCCTCAATCTCATATGAGAACATTAACTGTTGCCACATGCTTATGCATTAAAGAGGAGTCCATTATCTGTTGTCTATGTCGTCCCGGTATGGATGTCTAAGTTGAGAATAATCAAAAGCGAGAAATCCAATGCGAACTTTCTCCTTAGACCTTTGTACAGGCGGCATAGAGGTACCCCATTGTGACACTTGGTTAAAACATGTGTATTGCGATGATCCGGTAGTCCAAGCTAATTAGGACAAGGTGCGAGCACTATTAGTATATTATGCATGAGGCTTGCAACTTGTAGGATATAACTTACATAACTCATATGCTTTATTACTACCGTTGACAAAATTGTTTCTTGTTTTCAAAATAAAAGCTCTAGCACAAATATAGCAATCGATGCTTTCCTCTTTGAAGGACCATTCTTTTACTTTTATTGTTGAGTCAGTTCACCTATTTCTCTCTACCTTAAGAAGCAAACACTTGTGTGAACTGTGCATTGATTCTTACATACTTGCATATTGCACTTGTTATACTACTCTATGTTGACAATATCCATGAGATATACATGTTACAAGTTGAAAGCAACCGCTGAAACTTTATCTTCCTTTGTGTTGCTTCAATACTTTCTACTTTGAATTATTGCTTTATGAGTTAACTCTTATGCAAGACTTATTGATGCTTGTCTTTAAGTACTATTCATGAAAAGTCTTTGCTTTATGATTCAGTTGTTTACTCATGTCATTTACCATTGTTTTGATCGCTGCATTCATTACATGTGCTTACAATAGTATGATCAAGATTATGTTGGTAGCATTGTCACTAAGAAATTATCTTTGTTATCATTTACCTACTCGGGACGAGTAGGAACTAAGCTTGGGGATGCTTGATACGTCTCAAACGTATCTATAATTTCTTATGTTCCATGCTACTTTTATGATGATACTCACATGTTTTATACACATTATATGTCATTATTATGCATTTTCCGGTACTAACCTATTAACGAGATGCCGAAGAGCCGCTTATTCTTTGTTTCTGCTTGTTTTGGTTTCAGAAATCCTAGTAAGGAAATATTCTCGGAATTGGACGAAATCAACGCCAGGGTCCCTATTTTTCCACGAAGCTTCCGTAACACTGCGGGGAAAGGAAGTGGGGCCACGAGGTGGCTACACCACCAGGCGGCGCGGCCCAGGCCCTGGCCGCGCCGGCCTGTGGTGTGGGCCCCTCGGGCGCCCACTTGACCTAATTCTTCCGCCTACTTAAAGCCTTCGTCGCGAAACCCCCAGTACCGAGAGCCACGATACGAGAAAACATACTGAGACGCCGCCGTCGCCAATCCCATCTCGGGGGATTCTGGAGAACACCTCCGGCACCCTGCCGGAGAGGGGAATCATCTCCCGGAGGACTCTACACCGCCATGGTCGCCTCCGGATTGATGAGTGAGTAGTTCACCCCTGGACTATGGGTCCATAGCAGTAGCTAGATGGTTGTCTTCTCCCCATTGTGCCTCATTGTCTGATCTTGTGAGCTGCCTATCATGATCAAGATCATCTATCTGTAATGCTACATGTGTGTTTGTTGGGATCCGATGAATAGAGAATACTATGTTATGTTGATTATCAATCTATCTATGTGTTGTTTATGATCTTGCATGCTCTCCGTTGCTAGTAGAGGCTCTGGCCAAGTCATTGCTTGTAACTCCAAGAGGGAGTATTTATGCTCGATAGTGGGTTCATGTCTCCGTGAACTGGGGGAGTGACAAAGAACCTCTAAGATTATGGATGTGCTGTTGCCACTAGGGATAAAACATTGATGCTATGTTCGAGGATATAGTTATTGATTACATTACGCGCCATACTTAATGCAATTGTCTGTTGTTTACAACTTAATACCGGAAGGGGTTCGGATGATAACCTGAAAGTGGACTTTTTAGGCATGGATGCATGCTGGATAGCGGTCTATGTACTTTGTCGTAATGCCCAATTAAATCTCACAATACTCATCATGTCATGTATGTGCATTGTCATGCCCTCTCTATTTGTCAATTGCCCAACTGTAATTTGTTTACCCAATATGCTATTTCTTATGGGAGAGACACCTCTAGTGAACTGTGGACCCCGGTCCATTCTTTTACATCGAATACAATCTACTGCAATACTGTTTCTACTGTTCTCTGCAAACAATCATCATCCACACTATACATCTAATCCTTTGTTACAACAAGCCGGTGAGATTGACAACCTCACTGTTTCGTTGGGGCAAAGTACTTTGGTTGTGTTGTGCAGGTTCCACGTTGGCGCCGGAATCCCTGGTGTTGCGCCGCACTACATCTCGCCGCCATCAACCTTCAACGTGCTTCTTGGCTCCTACTGGTTCGATAACCTTGGTTTCTTTCTGAGGGAAAACTTGCTGCTGTGCGCATCACACCTTCCTCTTGGGGTTCCCAACGAACGTGTGTGTTACACGCCATCAGCCGGCTCTACCAATCCGTTGGCGTGCAGAAGGGAAAAGATACAGCTGACTTCCCCAGAGCCATTATAGATCTTATGGATAACGCGATATGTACGGCGCTAGAATCACTGGAAGGCATTGGTACTTAGTCCTAGATGAGTAGTACCCATGCAATGGAACCTCCACCATATCAACACATACCATGGTTCCATTGCCCACCACATAGTCATATTCATAATTGTAAAATAATACTTTGCTTTTCAATGCATGAGTGATAAGTATAGTACTTTGCATATAGTTTGATACAAATAATCAAATGACATGAGCAAGCGATGAACTTGCCTTTCTTGACTGCAAGATTATGTAGGCAAAAGCTTCGATACGTGATAACTCCAAATTCTGAAATACCATTATCGTCCGGTAAGGACAATGTTTAAAGAACTGGCAAAGATGCTATAATGCATAGTATGAGATGCAATCGTCCCGATTGTAACCTAACCTCGATGATTTAGGATGTATGAGTTGAAAAGATTTCTTTAGGGTTGGTTGCACTTTTAGGATGGTTCTCAAACAAGGTTCTTATTAGGGTTTGGTTATAAGACTAGCATATACAAGTGATATAATACATCATAACAATCCTACACACTAATAATAGTGGTGGAATAATATGTAAAGAACAGTTGTCAATTTTAAGTTCTACTGAACATGGTTGATGATTACTTGTATTATACTTCAAAAGAATAACTTTTGAAGAACATGTTGTTTAAGAAATAATGAGTATTTCAAAGAAGTATTGGGCTTCTAAGGTTTGATTGACACTTGTACTTCAAAAGAATAACTTTTGAAGAACATGTTAAAATAAGAATATGAACTACTATATATAGGTGCTATGGCTTTCTAGGGTTTACTATTGGATTCCTTTAGTTTCACTAATAGGAACTAGTTGGTTCTTAATTTGGATTGGGTTTCTATATAGCAAATATTGGTAGGTTTATTGCTAGGGTTTATTCTAAGCAGCATATCAAAGGATGGTTATCAAGATGGTTCTATAAATTAGCTATTAGGGCTTACTATGGTTTCTCATTTGCTTCACTAAATAATCACTAATAGTTTCTAAGCTAAGTGACTTATCATTTCCCAAGTAGGGTTTAGTTGGATAGGAGCATGTGATGTGAAATGCTACACAAGATTGATACTAGGGTTCGTCATTATGGTTCTACTAAATTCTGATGGTTGAGGTTGATCCTAATGGTATGGTATATAGTAATAGGGATCAATGGTACTAATTCAATTAACATGTTAGGGTTTATACCTAGGTGATACTAGTGAATCATGTAGGTTTTAATTAAGAATAGGAACATGAAATGATAATCTCATGTGACTTGGTTTATGCTAGTGGATCCTAAGCATGTATTCAATTGTTGCTTATTAGGGTTCTATATGTCAAGTAAATCTCTCATGATCATATGTGACACATATCTAGGGTTTTAGAGTTGGTTCTAAGGTGGAATGATCACATGAAATAATGGGATCAAGGTCTTACTCAAATTGAAACTAGGGTTTCTAAGTTATGGTACAACTCCTAAAATGATAGTTGGACATAAAGGTATGGTAACTAATTACTTTGAATCAAAATCAGGAATGGTTTAGCATTTTATTAATTTTCACAAGATTTAATAATTAGAGTAACTTCTATTTAGGTTTCATTAAGAATCAGGGTTTAATAATTGTTATTAGGGTTTAAAATAATTAACTTGTTAACTAAAGATGTTTAAGTAAATAAGTTTTGGATTTACCAAAATAATATTGGCTTATAATATTTTCTTGAGTTATTAATTTAAAGAAAATGGTAAATGGTAATTTGCAAATTAGGGTTTATGAATTACCACTAATAATTAAGTTAATGTAAATATGATAAATAAAATTAATCTTAACATTTTACTTAGTTACTGAATAGTTAAAATTTAATTTTGGAACTTAATTATTTATTGAATTCAATTTGCATTTTAAATAAATGAAAAGGCATAATTAATAAGGTTAAAAATAAGTGAATTTTTATTTTGACACACATTTTTGTTTTATATTTTATTTGAATAGAGTTTATTTTTGTGAACATTTTGATATATCATTTATATTTTTCTGAGTTGAAATGGATTTTATACAATTTTGCAAAGTTTTAGTGATTTTCTGGAATTTGAAATAAATCTAAAACACTAAACTTACCCGTTCACTTATACCCGCAGAGACTGACTGGTGGGACCGTTGACTGGGTCATTTGCCACGCGGGCAAAGACCAGTCAACCAACGCTGACGAGGCAGGACACGTCGCTCTCGCCGGAGAGAACGCCGGCGATGCTCCGGCGAGCAACAAAACGACGGCTAGAGACCCCCAGTGACTACCTAAACTATCGCGTTCGAACCAGTACACGATACTGAGCAAACGAGTATGAACGCCACCACCAAAAGGTCGCCGGAGCTACTCCGGTGAACTCGTTTGCGGCGGCGAAGTCCGGCCAATATACGAACTCACTCTGGGATGCACAATAGGAAGCAAGGGATAGCTCATTCGACGCGCCTGCTCACCTTGATGCTTCCCAGATGCTCGACGGAGTCTGCCGGAGACGAGGACGACGACAATCTTCAATGTTCTGCGGGATGCCGATCAAAGGGAACGGTCGATTGGCGGCGATTGAGACCTCCTCTCCTCGATTCCTTCCACGAGGATGCTCCCTGAGACACGGTGCTTCTCCTCGACTATGCGGTGGACTTCGGGGTGGCTTCTATCGACGACTAGCCGGAGAACTGGCCGGCCATGGCGGTGGTTCCAGTGGGAGATAGAGAGCGATTGAGGAAGAATGGATGGGCGTCGAAGAATTAGGGTTCCACGGTGAAGCTACTGGCATGTTTATAGAGCACGGAGAGGTCCGTATCGGTATTTCACCGGCGGCAATGGCCGGGATGCCTCGCCGATGATGGAGGTCTCTGGGGCGTGAATCTTGGCACCAAGGGATAGACTCGGACGCGAGAAAGATTGGGCGAGGTTCTGAGATGTCCTGCGACGTCCAGGGTCGATCTTATCGTCGGCGGGGACGTGGCCGAGCTCGCCGTCGCCGTGTCGCCTGCGGGGAAGAAGAAGAAACTTCTTTTCTTCCTCGCCGAAACGGTATGGTGGACTGGGTGGCTTTGTTCGTGGGCTGGGCCTCGACGTGGGCTGCTGCTGGGCTGCTGAGATCCACGGTGGTATGCCAGGTAAGTTCTCTCTCTCTCTTCTCTTTTCTATTTATTTTCTGTTTTATTTTCTGAATTGAATTTGGTATTTGAATTCAAATTTGAATTCTGTTTTGTTTTGCAGGTTCTTAAACATTTGAATATCAATATAACTTGATAACAATGCTCACTGTGTAATCTTGTTATTTAAACAAATATTTAGTTTAGGATTTAATTAATATCTTGTGAGGCTTGAGTAAAATAGAAATGGTTTAGTTATTTATTTCAATTCCCTTTTTAATTTAGGAACCAAATCTATTTGAATGGTTTGAAATTTAGAGCATGTGCATAGTGAAAATATTATTAGGTTTAACTAGTGTGCTTAACAATATTGATTGTTCATATCTATTTTAATTATGGCTAGAGTTTAAAGTAAGTGGTAATGAGAATAGGATGAATCATGATTTTATATGGAGAATTGTTTCCAAAGGTTAAAGAATATGGTTGACTTCACTCTGTGTTAAATAATCTTACTTAGCAAACTACTGACTTGAATTATTTAAGATAGATCCTAAGCTCATTATGGTTAACTCAACTACTTCTATGAATTCTATTTTATTTGGTTCACTAAACAAGGTATTTGGATAGCAAAGTAAAATGGAATATTGATTTCATTCTACTCACCAGATGGCATTAGTCTTTAAGTATATATGGCTTGGTTTATGGTTTTGGGAATACTTCACTATTTGAAGTATAAATAGGCATGATGTATGGCAGGGTTCTAATTATAATCCAAAGTGATACTTGGATTGAAATTCAAATGTGGTCTAGGTTTTAAATAGTGATCATCCAAGTGATACCCAACTATAATTAGAATATGAGCATAAGCTTTGGTTATGTTTCACTAATGGAACGTGGCTCTCATCTACAAGATTAAAGGTTGGTTTAAACAAGTAAGATGTAATACTACTCTAAAATTCTCTAGGATAGACATGGCTATGGTTAGCATCTATAATCTCTCTCACTTCTAAATGTCTTGTAATAGCCTAAGGTTCTACTCAGGAGATGATGATATGATCCTCTAAATATATGGTTTGCCTAGGAATTCTACCTTGCAATATTCTGTAGCTTGTTCTTCAGGAAATCTGATAAACCTTCTTCTTGTGGTATGCCTCCACCTCCTAGCTTCTTCATCTTGATCCTAGCTAATTCATATGGAGTGGCTCTATGTGTGTTTTTCCTTGTGTCATGCTACAAGATGAGCAAATGGATGGAGGGTGTGGCTCTATTTATAGGCTTGGGCAAGCTCTAGTATCATGACACCTAGATGGTGACTCTTGTGTTGGTTTGATGAGTAAGGTGCTTGGTTGTCATGCCTTCATCCATAGCAATCCTTTGGGCATGAGGTGGCAAAGCTTGGGATGCAAGTCATGGAGATATTTTCATCCCATGTGGCATGATCATTATCCTCTCATATGATTTATTCTTGGATAGCCAAGTGGCATTTGTTACTAAATATCTTGTGGATGGTTTTATTATTGTGGATGAGTCACTATATCATATTGGATTGGATCTATATTATAATATTGATCAAAAGATCAAGGTTGAAGGTTATTCCTCAAATTTGGATAGTTGGGTTTGATTTCACCAAGGCATGATCATATGAGTTTTAAAATACTCATAGTTAGTTTTATTCAAATAGTTTGGACTATAATTCGTAATGTAAATGGATTTAGTTTTATGATATTCCATATACTTAATAAGTTATGATTTAAATAAGAATGTGTGGCTTTTATGCACTTTAGACCCTGTGGTTTACCTTATTTGGTAATAAGTTTAGAAGTGAATTAATTTACACACAAAGGTAGTTGCTAACTTTTAAGTGTTAATAAGTTAGGGTTTGATTCTTAAAGAATGTGTTGTTGTAAATATAATTCCATTTGATCTAATCCATAGATCAAATCATCTCTACCCAAAACAAGGTTTTAGAAAAGATCACAGTGAAGTTTATAGCGCTTGACTTGATGATCTACTTCAATTCCAGCAAGTCAAGTGAAACTTCAGTTACTGTGGTAAGTTTTATTTGAAAGCGCGAAAATTCCCCGAATTTTCTATGCATGAATGCAATGCACACTTTGGTGTTCTCTCATTTTATTGCCTCTAAACCTGGGATATTACAATTATTTGTATCAAACTATATGCAAAGTACTATACTTATCACTCATGCATTGAAAAGCAAAGTATTATTTTACAATTATGAATATGACTATGTGGTGGGCAATGGAACCATGGTATGTGTTGATATGGTGGAGGTTCCATTGCATGGGTTATATCACCCTAGGATTAATTACCAATGCCGTCCAGTGATTCTAGCGCCGTACAAACCGCGTTGACCATGAGATCTATAATGGCTCTGGGGAAGCCAGCCGTATCTTTTCCCTTCTGCACGCCAATGGATTGGTAGAGCCGGTGGGGTGTTGGAGGCACTGCCGCAATAGGTTGGGATATCCTTTTAAATCCCCATCCATTAGTGATGATAAGCTCTACGATCTATGATGGATTGTCCGGAGTACACCGTGAGTAAAGCCGTATTATCGGGAGAAGTCTACTGGGGGTGTACGGTCGGACAAAAGGGTGGGTTTGCAGTCGCGGAGAAGGCGGTGTGGGCTTGGATCTTACACCTGGCCTCACACCAAAGGAAGTGTGGATGGGAAAGCTTGCACCTGGTTGGCAACAAGGATAAGGTCTCTTATGGGAAAAGTAATGCACCTCTGCAGAGGATACTGAATTGTGACTGTCACTCCCTGTTCCGGAAGGAGCTGAACGCGGCAGGAAAGGAACTCCATGAAGTTCTAGTCAACCTGTGAAGACTGACGGGCATAGTTTTCAGAATAAAATAAACCTTTTGAAGAAATATTTATGAAAACTTGCATTGGCCTATGACTTTCTGGTCTATGGCCGTAGCTAGTGCATGATACACATATTTCCTAATATGAACTTGCTGAGTACGCTCGTACTCATTCTATCCCATTTGAACCCCCTTCTTAGATCAAAGCACCGAAGGAGAACTACCGTGGAAATCGAAGACAGAGGAGTCAAGTGCAACAAGATGAGGAATCCAATCAAAGGAGTCAATGGAGTCAACTTCTGCATCAGCTATTATGGAAACCTAGACTAGTAATAGAAGGGAACCTTACCCTAATCCTAGCACCTAAGTAGCTAGATTTCTATAGCAAGTCAAGTAGCTCTTAAACTTGGGTTAGCAATAAGATAGACTACGAGTCGTTCTTCTGGAGCTTTATTTGAAGTTTTACCTCACTGTAAAGTAGGAGGTTGTGTTGATCTTATGTAAACAGCTCGTGTGTACTTCTATAGACATACCTTGGACTCGCATATGTTTCTGTTGTACCACTCTGAGAGATGTAATATGAGTGGAACGGTGTTTCACTTGTGTTATGTCAACGACTTGTGTACTACACCATGCAGTGGTACGCTGGGTCATCACAGCAACCCCCTCCTGGCCTATTAACCTGGAGCCTTATGTACCTAAGACCACAAGGGTACCAATGCCATCACTTAAGCCTCTTCTCCCGAGACCTTGGGAACTTAGTGTCGAGGAAACCGACGCGGCCGCGGCTGCTCACCATGAGAAATGGAAGGCGGAAGTCAAGGGGAAAAAAGAGCGTGAGCCCAAGCCGGTATATACTGAGAAGCAAAAGAAGTGGGCTAAGGAGTTTTTGACAACACCGTCCCAAATCTACCAGAATCTGTTAGACGACTATGAACGTGAATTTCTTAGGCAAAAATCATTATTGGAAAAAGCCTTTGCGGAGAAGAAAGCAACAAGTCAAAAAAGCGGGAAACAAGTTTCCCAGCTCAGGGAACAGAAAAAACAATCGATCCCCCGCTCGTAGTGGAAGCCGGTCCTTCCATTACAACGTCCTTCAGAGCCGATATGGATAAGGACATGGAACTATTAGACCCCGCTATCCTAGCAGCTGCTAGAGCACAACAAATGACTGTAACGGCGGCCAAAGAAAGAGCGACCGAGTTCGGTATGACTCTTCGTGCATTGTTAGACCTTGAGGATACGCCAATAAGTGAGGTAGCATTTATATATGTGCCGAATGGGCCTCTCGTCGAGCCTTCGCAGGAAACGAGTCTACCAACACAAATGCGAAAGCTGCTACTCTGGTACAAGGATTTCATAAAAAATAAGGCCAGCAAAGAATATATTTATGCGGAAGTTAGAGAGGAGCATCACATCAAACATTACTATGTACAAGTTCATATGAGTGAATTGTTCCAGTTGTTCAATCTACACGAGCTCGACAAATCTCTCCTGAGTTGCTATATTATGTAAGTGATTTATTTCTATAATTAAATCTCTACCTCATCTCGTTCATTGCCTGCACTATATTTTCCTAACTATATTCTTGTGTACGCTATTATGCAGAATGAAGCTCGGGGAATGCAAAAGAAGGAACATCCATGATGTTGGGTTCATTGACCCACATATCATTAATGGATATGTGTTAGAAAATCACCCCCAAGACGTGGAAAGAGACATGTACAAGTTTCTTACAAAGCAGGAACTCAAAAGTGAAATTCTATTTTCTTACCATTTTGGGTGAGTGTTTCTGTCTTGTGCACATTCTCTTTTGTTTACTCCATGTTATGTCTAATCGATGAGTTATGCATGACTGTGCATATAACGTGTCCGCATGTTCCACTGGATTCTGCTAATAATTCAATTTGACAACTCCAGAGTTGAAGTCATGGACTCTCTGAATATGGACCCAAAGCATTGGACCGACATAAGATTAATGCTGCAAAAGTAATTATTTGAATCATTTGCGCACTATATCGGCCTCTTTCGTTCATTTCCTGATATCAAGTAACTAATAACCCCCTTGTTCATTTAATTTCTTTGCCCTGCAGGATTTGGAAACGGTTCAAAGATAACATAACCGGCGAATTCAAAGATCAGCTAACATTTAGAAGGCTAGCTAATGTTCCAACTCAGCCAAAGGGGACCAATCTATGTGGATACTATGTTTGTGAGTTTATCCGGGAACACACCTCTGAGCGGAGGGCTCAGGATATCAACTTGCGGAGGAGTGGCTTGCGGGAGAAGCTTAATCCAGAAGCTCGCTTCCGACCAATTCAATAGAAATTAGCAGGATTTTTTATGAGGGAAGTTCTCCATCCTAATGGAGAACACCATTACGAGGACGAAGAACTTCTAATACCGTAAATTGTATATGAAAACTTGTTTGAAGTTGTATATGGTCACCCGAGATTGAATATTATATATATTCCTCTTGAATTCTTCTTGTTTGAAATTTTAAACTTGTTTGAAATTGTATATATTCATATGCATCAACGTGTAACATGTATATACTAGCGTAGAATATGTGTACTGAAACTTCTTTAAAATTAAAATAAAACACAAAATAAAATATAAAAAATAAAAACATAACATAATAAACCAGATTTAGGGGGTTTAAACCCTAAACCTGCAGAGACCTTTAGTCCCGGTTGGTCTCACCAACCGAAACTAAAGGTACACCGCCCTGACGCACGTCCGCAGACCACGTGGATGGGCCTTTAGTCGCAGTTCGTAAGCAACCGCGACTAAAGGGGAGACTTTTAGTCTCGCATAATTAATCCCGATTACGAATCCGGGACTAAACCCGTTACCAACCGGAACCGAAGCCCCTTTTTCTACCAGTGCGTCGCTGAATCGATCTCGGATGCATAGCTCCAACCCATCTCTCCCCCACGGTCTCCAACTTCACCCGCTCCATGGTTCGTGCCGTCACACTGCTGGTTTCCGCGACCATCCGTGAAAACCGCCAACATCAATCGCGCGCTGATTTGCCGTGTGTCAAAGATAGATGTGCTAAGGAAGTGGTCAGGGCCGGCTCTATATCTTTCGAGGCCCTTGGGCGAAGCCCGCAAAAGGGCCCCTTTTATATGTGGCTAATATATGTGCAAGCATAAATAGATATATAAACATATTTGAGGCTATTTTCACTTACAAAAACATAAGAGTTAAAGTTAAGCACACATTCTTACCCCAAGATGTCTATAAATAATTTTACTTAACCAATGTCATATTACGACAGAGATACAACAAAATGGTAGATTAGTTTAAATCATATTACACTGACTCCATCGACAATTATGCTTGAGTGCTTCACAAAAAAGCTTCTTCGTGCATTCTAGATGCAAACTGATTGAGAACAATTGTAAAATCGCTTTTTTCGCAGAACCGGTTAATTGTTTTGGTGTTTTAACACCTATAATGGTGAATGAATTTACATGAAATTAAAATCCTAATTGATGAACTAAATTATGAATTAAATGAAGAATTAGATGAGGGATTTAATATGGACTTACGAAGGGAAGGTTGCCGATCGGCAGCAGGCGACATGCTAGGGAGTGAGGCGATCAGGCGGGAGTGAGACAAGGATAGAGAGTGAGACAGATGAACAATTGTCAATCCAGCCAAGCTCGATTGATCATCTTGTGTTTTTTGTTTCCTTTTTTATCAATGGAAATCGCTTTTTCGTGAGGCCATGAGAGACTTCTGTGTACCGATGGACCGATCGACGTGACGGAAAGCCTGCAGATGGCTTCGTTGCTTCGTTAGCTCGCGTGCTTATTTGGTTAGGCTAGTCACTTTTTTATTGAGCCGATAGTAAAGAAAAGATGGGATCATGGGCCCCTCCCTGGCCTGGGCCCCAGGCGGCCACCCATGGTGGCCATGGGTCAGGGCCGGCCCTGGAAGTGGTGCAGGAAATTGAGAAGCATCCGGGGGCGAAGTGGAGCAATGGGGGAGAGCAAATTCTCTGTTGTTTTTTCTTAAGAGTTGTGATATACTTCTTCTATCCTCAAATAAATGAACATCTAGCTTCAAATTTTATCCACATAACTACTCATATCTTCTCAATACGTTTTAAAGTATCCAAAATTTCTCCTCTCTTATCGCACGGAAATCAAACCCAATAACATTAAGCACATGTTTTTCTTATTTTCTACACCCACTTAACTCATTAAAGGTGAAATATTAAAGAGGAGAGATGCATCTTTCTAATTTATTTTTCACTCCACTTTATAATTTATCTTGGAAAACTTGTACGTACATTTATTTGTGGATGGAGAGAGTAGAGCGTAAAATTCGTTACAAAGTCAAAGTTCCAACCGGCCGGCAGAGAAAGAACAGATTTGCTCAACCACCGTAGATACATCGCCCCAGGTATGGAGTGGAAATTGTTTACAGACCATCATCAGAAATGATGCAGAAAACAACAACACTGCTGCACATGAACTGCCCGTTAATTAGATTCTCACAATCAAGGAAGCCCTCTTGTGCTTGTAGACGTAGGTGCTGGCGATGCAGATAAAGAGCACGAGCTCGGCGGCGCTTAGGACTGCGAGCAGCCAGTAGAAGTAGTCGAGGTGGGCGCGATTGAGGTTGTCCGCAAACCAACTATCGCCGCCGTCTCTGCTGGTGATGCCATCAATGAGGGAGATGAGCGCGCCGCTGATGAGGCTGCCGATGCCCGTCACGCTGAAGTAGAGCGCCAAACCGACGCTGCGGAGCTCGTCGGGCATCTGGTCATAGAAGAACTCCTGCATCCCGGCCATGGTGAATACATCTGCTACCCCAATCATCACATACTGTGGAACCAGCCATGCCCAGCTCATCGGCACCGTTGCTCCTTCGTCATCGACCAGTCCGTGCTCCCGCGCCGTCTCCAACCGCCGGCTCTCCACCAGCGCGGCCACGCACGCTGTGGCCAGCGACACTGCCATGCCCGTGCCCACGCGCTGCAGCTGCGTCAGCCCTGACTGTTTGCCCGTGGCACAACGCAGCGCCGGCACCAGCACACGGTCATAGATGGGCACGAACACTAGGATGCTGGCCGGCCCCAACGTCTGTAACGCTGCTGGCGGCAGCTCCAAACCGCCAAAGATGCGTCGGTCTAGGGTGCGGCCCTGCTTGTTGAAGAACGTCAGGACCTGCGCGAACACCACACCATATGCTAGGCACGCCACCCAGATAGGCAGGAGACGGAGCACGCTTCGCGCTTCCTCTAACTTCGCCAACGTATCTTCATCTTCATGTTGCTGGTTTATTTTTGCAGCAATGAACGGGAAGCCTGAATTCTTGGTAAGCGCAGCAAGGCTATGAGCCAGCCGGGTGACGGCGCTCTGGGTGCCTCGGGTGGGCGCGTAAAGGCGGTACGTGGGGCTGCCGACGAGGAACACAACAAAGGAGCAGAGCACAATGGCACAGAGCATGCCGAATCCAATTCCCCAGCCAAGGTTCTCCTCGATGTAGCTGACCACGGCGATAGCGATGGCGATACCAACCACTGATGAGAAGTACCACCAATTGAAGAAGGAACAGCGAGCCGCGCCCTCTCTGGGGTGATCGGGGTCGAACTGGTCGGCAGCAAAGGCCGCGCCGCAGGGTTTGTCTGCGCCATACCCGATGCCAATGAGGTAGAGAGAGGCATAGAAGAAGGCCACCTGCATCGTTGATGGGCCGGAAGAGAAGTCATTGTTGATGGATGGTGATGGTCGTAGCACCGGGAGCATGGATGCTAGAGTGATCATGCCGTAACCCTACATGGATACATGTGGTTCAAACTTGTTAGTATTTGTGGAATTTGTGGAATGGTCGACTAGAATCCTCATTCCCTGCATATGTGAAAGCACAGATGTGACATATTAAAAGCTAGCACAAAGAGTTTGAAACAGTTTTTGATTAGGGTACACATTAGTCTAAAATTCATATATGAGTATTTCACATATATTCTCGAGCAAAATGCAGGCATACAATGTCAGAGAAATACTTCCTCCGTGTCAAGAAATATTTCTATTAGCATTTTCCAGGTTTTGTCAAAATGCTTGAATTTTATGCCTCCAATGCACCATTAACCACGATAGGACGCCCAATTGGCAACAAGAATGCGGAGGCCAAGAGGAATGGGGCGCCTAAATTGGTCTCCATTGACGCCTCGATTAAGAAGATGGTGTCCTCCGCTATGTGGAAGACCATGTTGGACAAACAAAATGTCAAGATTGGCCTCGAGAGGGAGAAGGTGGAGGCTGCCAAGATGGAATCCCAAGCCGACAAGATGAAGGCCATGAATGAAGTATCCAACATCGCATTGGCCAAGATGACATAAGAAACAAAGGTCTTGATGACGTACATGCCAAACATGGATCCATTGGCGAGAGCGCGGCACGAGGTGTACCGCGAGCACATGGCAAGGTGGTGATGGCATCCCAAGAGGCGGCGATGATATCGGTGTCCATATCGGCATCGGCAACCACACCACCGGTTGTGAAGAAGCCGCCCCTGATCGACGCGCAGTCGCTCGTGATCGACGCACAACTTGATGTCATGGAGGTGCCCCCACCGGTGATGTCCTTCCTTTGATCCATTTGGCCATATATCCCAAGTTGTTTTTGGTAGCCGGACTATGAAATGATGGCGATTTGGTGTCCAGATGTTGGGCAACATTTGAATTAATATTCAAAAAACTTAATTCTAATTTCTATCTCTATTTACGAGGTTTAACTTTTTTGGGTCCAAAATTTATATTGGAGCCGCCGTTTCAGATTCGCCGATGTGGGGCAGCCCTCCCAAGTGGAGGGAGTAGGTGTCGACACTCCCAATAGCAATAGCACACGACGCACTTGCTGGCTTCTATTTAGGAAGAGTCGGTGGAGATGTGGAGATGCTCTGACTAAATTTAAATATGTATATGTATCATTTGATGTGACCTTGTGCCTGTCATAAATTATTCATTTTAGAAAACGCATGATCTACACCAGAAAGATTCCAAATTTGGTACAACTAACCTCCAGGTCGAAGTCAAACGTACCAGCCTTACATGGTACGCCTTCTAGCCGACCGGGCATGTACAATTAGCTAGTATATTTTATAGCAACGGCAACCGCAAGTGTAGACCAACCTACACGCAACTTAATTTTTGAAAAATTCAAAGTCAACGGTTTAAAGTTTGAAAAGGTCTAAAAATAAATCTAGATGTCAGCAATGTTGTGTTCTACCACCATGTAAAATTTCAACTATATCGGGGGCTGTTTTCAAAATCTATCAGATTTTGTCATTTTTATGAAGCTCTGAATATAAAGTTATTTTAAGTTGAAATTTTGCATCCCTGAATATAAGTTATTTCAAGTTGAAATTTTGTACGTACCTAGATCATAACACTAGTGGAAAACAGGGATTCAGTCCCGGTTCGTTTGGGTCTTTAGAGCATCTCCACCGGCGGCTCCGATTGCGTTTTGGGGGCTAGCAGCGAAAATGGGCTCGCACCGGTTCGCCCTAAACGGCGCCGGCTAGTTTTCGAGCCCAATAGAATCGCCGGCAACCCCGTGCATGCCCCTTCGCCAAGGGCGCGAATCGGGTGCGCCGGCGCCTCGCGGCACGTCTGTAAACAGGCGTGGGCTCCGCCTGGCAGCCAGACACACCGATTTCCCACCTCCTACCCACGCCCGAGCCGACTCCCACCCCTCTAGATCACCACCATCGCCTTCGCTGCCGCGCCCCCTCCTTGCAATAGAGACCGCCGCCTGTCTAGGAACCGACGTCCATCGACACGATCGCCTCCCCCTCGACCGGCGGCCGCTGCTCGCTCGGAATAGATCTCACCGCCACCGTGGTACAACCTCCCCACCCGCAAGAAGTTCGTCCGATTGCCGCGATGGATAGCGACGACGAGATGATGGTGCAGCTGTTCACGGAGGAGCAGAACGATCTGGATGTTCGGCGGCAACAGCTCATTATGACGAACATGATGCGCGTTCGCTAGCCTTTCTTCGTCGTGCCTCGGCGCGGCGGCTCAAAGCCAGGTTAGAGGAGGAACATCAACCGGCATCGTCAAGCCGGTGCAATGCTTCTTGACACCGACTACTTCAACGACGGCGTGACTCATTCGTCGAAGGAATTTCGGCGCCGGTTTAGGATGAACAAGGAGCTGTTCTTGAAGATTGTCCATGGCGTCAGGGAGTACGACAAGTACTTCATGGCCAAGCAAGATTGCACAGGTTTGTGGAGCTTCACCTTAATTTAGAAGTGCACTGCTGCAATGCGCTGTCTTGCATACGGAGCTCCTCCAGATACATCCAATGACTACCTACGGATGGCAGAGTCGACATGTACAAAGACTCTCTACAGGTTTTGCGGAGCCGTCATAGCGGTGTTTTCTAAATACTATTTGAGAGCACCTAGAGAAGATGATACAGCTCGGATCCTGCAAAAGAATGCAGCAAGAGGGTTTACTGGGATGCTCGGAAGCATTATGCATTGCGGCTGGAAGAATTGCCCTTTTGCTTGGCAGGAGATCTACAAGGGGCATACTAGTGAGTGCAGTGTTATTCTTGAGGCGGTAACAGACCATGAGCTTTGGATTTTGCATGCATTTTTTGGCATGGCATGAACAAACAATAATATCAACGTGTTGCAGCGCTCTCCGGTGTTTGCCAGGCTAACTGAGGGACAAGCTCATGCCGTGAACTTTGAGGTAAACAGCCACGCATACAACAAGGAGTACTATCTAGCTGATGGTATCTACCCGACGTATGCTGCATTTGTGAAGATAATTCCCTCTTCGGCAAACAAGATGGAAGGTTATTTTGCAACATGCCAGGAAGCAACACACAAGGATGTTGAGCGTGCTTTTGGGGTGCTTTAGCAGCGTTTCGCCATTGTCAGGTACCCTGCTCTCACTTGGTCTGAGTCTCAGATGTGGGAGGTGATGAACGCCTGTGTGACCATGCACAACATGATCATTGAGAGCGAGCGCGACACACCTGTGCAGGACGATCAACCATTTGATTATCAAGGGCCACTCGCTGAGGTAGAATGCACCCCAAGAATTTTCCGCTTTTTTTCATATGCCCAATAAAATTCGAGATGTAGATGTCCATGCACAACTGAAGGCGAATCTAGCTGCGCATTTATGGGCGAGGAGAGGAGCCACCAACAATGCATGATTTTATTTCTATTTGTTTGGTTGTATGATAATTTAAGTACTATTTGTTTGTTTGGTGTATGAATAATTTAAGTACTATTTGTTTGATTGATTGTATGAATAATTTAAGTACTATTTATTTGATTGCATGAATAATTTAATTCTAATTGCGTAATTGTATGAATAAAATGTGATTGATATGTTGTTTTAAAATATTGTAAAAAGAAAAAGAAAAATTAGGGGCCGTCGTTTGGGAGGCGCCGGTGTGGGTACATCGTCCCCAAATGGAGGATGCACTGCCGGCAAGCCGGCGCCCTTGCCGGCGACTATTTGGGGGGCCGCTGGTGGAGATGCTCTTAGTCCCGATTGTGCAACCGGAACTGCACATTTGGGACTAAAGGCGTCTACCTTTAGTCCCGGTTCAAATATAAACAGGGACTAAAGGGTCGTCCACTGATCCCGGTTCATTTTAAAACCAGGACTAAAGCTCCCAGGAGCTTTGGACGAAAGACCTGTTGTTCTACTAGTGTAACACTGTCTACATCAAAATTTGTTTTTCAGATCTTTAAAAAAACTTCAAAATATCGCTTTCAAATTTTTAAAAAAAAACGAGTTATGTGTTGCTCGAGGTAAAAAAAACACCCATAGCAACAAGGTTAACGTGCGAAGATCGCATGAACATCGGCGCATGCATTCCTCAAAACAAAACAAAAAAATATCGTCGCTTGCGCTTCGTGATGATGCAAAAAGTTAAATGTAGATTTAATTACCAGGACGTAGAAGGTGCTGCCGAGTATGATGGATCTGTAGCGCCCTAGCCAAGAGTCCGCGAGGAAGGCGCCTAGCAGCGGCATGAGGCGGGTCGTCCCCGACCAGACGTTCACGGCGGCGGCCGCGGCGGCGTTGGAATGGTCTAGTGGTCCCGTCATGTACGTGATCAGGTTTGCTGACACGCCGTAGTAGGCAAAAGTCCCGGCGATCTCCGCCACTGCACAAAATTCGCCGGCCGATCGAATCCATGGCAGATTATAATGAAACTAATTTGGCTAGGACAGTGTGTATGCCTACGTACCGACGACGAAGTAGACGGAGCGCCATACGCCGGAGGTCTTGCGGTAGACAGGGCGGCCGCGGAAGTCGGAGACGCCGGCGAGTGGCAGCTCATCCCTGTCCGAGCCAGTTAGCAAGGGGATCTCGGCGTCCACCACTGCCATCTTGCTATACCTCGCAAATTATCGGAGGCTCCGATCTAATTAACCTCCCCACCCGCAAGAAGTTCGTCCGATTGCCGCGATGGATAGCGACGACGAGATGATGGTGCAGCTGTTCACGGAGGAGCAGAACGATCTGGATGTTCGGCGGCAACAGCTCATTATGACGAACATGATGCGCGTTCGCTAGCCTTTCTTCGTCGTGCCTCGGCGCGGCGGCTCAAAGCCAGGTTAGAGGAGGAACATCAACCGGCATCGTCAAGCCGGTGCAATGCTTCTTGACACCGACTACTTCAACGACGGCGTGACTCATTCGTCGAAGGAATTTCGGCGCCGGTTTAGGATGAACAAGGAGCTGTTCTTAAAGATTGTCCATGGCGTCAGGGAGTACGACAAGTACTTCATGGCCAAGCAAGATTGCACAGGTTTGTGGAGCTTCACCTTAATTTAGAAGTGCACTGCTGCAATGCGCTGTCTTGCATACGGAGCTCCTCCAGATACATCCAATGACTACCTACGGATGGCAGAGTCGACATGTACAAAGACTCTCTACAGGTTTTGCGGAGCCGTCATAGCGGTGTTTTCTAAATACTATTTGAGAGCACCTAGAGAAGATGATACAGCTCGGATCCTGCAAAAGAATGCAGCAAGAGGGTTTACTGGGATGCTCGGAAGCATTATGCATTGCGGCTGGAAGAATTGCCCTTTTGCTTGGCAGGAGATCTACAAGGGGCATACTAGTGAGTGCAGTGTTATTCTTGAGGCGGTAACAGACCATGAGCTTTGGATTTTGCATGCATTTTTTGGCATGGCATGAACAAACAATAATATCAACGTGTTGCAGCGCTCTCCGGTGTTTGCCAGGCTAACTGAGGGACAAGCTCATGCCGTGAACTTTGAGGTAAACAGCCACGCATACAACAAGGAGTACTATCTAGCTGATGGTATCTACCCGACGTATGCTGCATTTGTGAAGATAATTCCCTCTTCGGCAAACAAGATGGAAGGTTATTTTGCAACATGCCAGGAAGCAACACACAAGGATGTTGAGCGTGCTTTTGGGGTGCTTTAGCAGCGTTTCGCCATTGTCAGGTACCCTGCTCTCACTTGGTCTGAGTCTCAGATGTGGGAGGTGATGAACGCCTGTGTGACCATGCACAACATGATCATTGAGAGCGAGCGCGACACACCTGTGCAGGGACGATCAACCATTTGATTATCAAGGGCCACTCGGCCGAGGTAGAATGCACCCCAAGAATTTTCCGCTTTTTTTCATATGCCCAATAAAATTCGAGATGTAGATGTCCATGCACAAATGAAGGCGAATCTAGCTGCGCATTTATGGGCGAGGAGAGGAGCCACCAACAATGCATGATTTTATTTCTATTTGTTTGGTTGTATGATAATTTAAGTACTATTTGTTTGTTTGGTGTATGAATAATTTAAGTACTATTTGTTTGATTGATTGTATGAATAATTTAAGTACTATTTATTTGATTGCATGAATAATTTAATTCTAATTGCGTAATTGTATGAATAAAATGTGATTGATATGTTGTTTTAAAATATTGTAAAAAGAAAAAGAAAAATTAGGGGCCGTCGTTTGGGAGGCGCCGGTGTGGGTACATCGTCCCCAAATGGAGGATGCATCGCCGGCAAGCCGGCGCCCTTGCGGCGACTATTTGGGGGCATTTGGTGGAGATGCTCTTAGTCCCGATTGTGCAACCGGAACTGCACATTTGGGACTAAAGGCGTCTACCTTTAGTCGGTTCAAATATAAACAGGCACTAAAGGGTCGCCCACCGATCGGTTCATTTTAAAACCAGGACTAAAGCTCCCAGGAGCTTTGGACGAAAGACCTGTTGTTCTACTAGTGTAACACTGTCTACATCAAAATTTGTTTTTCAGATCTTTAAAAAAACTTCAAAATATCGCTTTCAAATTTTTAAAAAAAAACGAGTTATGTGTTGCTCGAGGTAAAAAAAACACCCATAGCAACAAGGTTAACGTGCGAAGATCGCATGAACATCGGCGCATGCATTCCTCAAAACAAAACAAAAAAATATCGTCGCTTGCGCTTCGTGATGATGCAAAAAGTTAAATGTAGATTTAATTACCAGGACGTAGAAGGTGCTGCCGAGTATGATGGATCTGTAGCGCCCTAGCCAAGAGTCCGCGAGGAAGGCGCCTAGCAGCGGCATGAGGCGGGTCGTCCCCGACCAGACGTTCACGGCGGCGGCCGCGGCGGCGTTGGAATGGTCTAGTGGTCCCGTCATGTACGTGATCAGGTTTGCTGACACGCCGTAGTAGGCAAAAGTCCCGGCGATCTCCGCCACTGCACAAAATTCGCCGGCCGATCGAATCCATGGCAGATTATAATGAAACTAATTTGGCTAGGACAGTGTGTATGCCTACGTACCGACGACGAAGTAGACGGAGCGCCATACGCCGGAGGTCTTGCGGTAGACAGGGCGGCCGCGGAAGTCGGAGACGCCGGCGAGTGGCAGCTCATCCCTGTCCGAGCCAGTTAGCAAGGGGATCTCGGCGTCCACCACTGCCATCTTGCTATACCTCGCAAATTATCGGAGGCTCCGATCTAATTAAGCTCCAGCTCTCAAGAATTCGGTAGTTGAGTGTCAACGGGAAACGCGCCCTAGTTTTAAGTTTCTTGCAGAGATAGCGTTCCCCATGGGCGCACATGGGAAATACTCGTAGCTGGAGGCGCTTCCTACCCGGTAATGTGCGTCCCAATTGCTCAGCCTGCACGTGTGCGATTGTCCTCTAAGATTAAGGTCTCTTACATTGACTACTAGGAACATTATTATTTATCTTTACCTACTAATAAATAAGGTTTCACCCCAAATTTTCATCTGTTTTTTAATTACCCATATTTTTCTGTCCAATTTACGGGCACTGCCACCGCCTCGGTCAAAGAATGGTTCGTAAAAGATGGTTTTGCCCGGTAAATCGATTGACTACTCCCATTCATGCCTGCCGTCCCATCTGGAAAAACAAAACTCCGTGCCTCCGCGGACCGCGGGCAGCGGTGCGGCGCGGCACACGAGCCGGTCGACAGGTGCAAAGTGCGGGCTGGTGGAGTCGTCCGGAGGTGGAGCTAGGAGCGGTGACGGGGCGGAGCAGGGTGCAGCATGGCACTAGAGACGGTCACGACGTTGACGGGTGGTGGATCGCAGGCCGGTGGTATCGGTCCAAGGCGGAGCTAGCAGCGGTGGCTGCAGGGAAGGGCGTAATAATTTGTAGATATTATACGAAAATATATTTCATTCTCTATTCAATGGTATTAATTTTATATTTTGCATGTTAATGATTTTTGGTAAAAACTTAATCAATTTAACATAGTTTGACTTTCTAAAAATAATATAAGCCTTAATCATTGGGATGAAGGTAGCTAATAAGACAACATATCTAAAAGATATTCTATAATCCAAAAGATACTCTATAATCCAAAACATATTCAAAAGATAACGTATCCAAAAGATATTCTATAATCCATGCAAGTCATACGGTTTCCAAATCATTGGGACATACAGAGATTCAATACCAGAACTATTTTGAGTACAAGAAAAATGTCACAAGGACTCCGAGATCAAACAATCAAACTAAATACATTGTGTTGTTCACTAAAGGTGATTCAGTAAGGAGTGCTAAACATTTACTCCCTCCGTTCTGAAATAGTCTACATTCTAGCCCCAAAATTTGTTCTGAAATACTCTACGTTATGAAGTAGATGTTGTTATTTTCAATGTAGATTGAATTGGTTGTTCAAATATCTAAGTAGTACTAATAAATGCACTACTAATTTGTCTCATTTTTTCTAGAATGTAGACTAAATCAGAACGGAGGAAGTACTTCACATGGGTCAGAAAAAACTACATCACAAGAAGAAACCCATCGGCCGCTGCTGCTCACCGAATTCTTGTAAGATCATTGCGACCACAGCGAGATGAAGCCATCGGCTCGTGCTAAAGTGTCAGCATTGCTTGCCTGCTTCCTCTTCTGACCATCTTTCAAGATGAGTAGTACAACTTCAATTCAAAAGTAACACCAAAAGGATTTAAAAAAAAAATCTGTAACAAGGACTAAGATTTTTTTTTTTTGAATGGTCACCGGGGGGGGGGAGATTCCCCACCTGAATTTTTCATTCATATCAGGGCTCAAAAGCCAGATTACAGCAGAGGTACAAGGAACAGAAGGGGAGGGGAGAGGGTTTTTCGTTTTACATCAGTGGCGAGCAAAGCAGCCATCCCACAGCTCAGAGTCGTTGAGAGTTTCCCCAGTAGCCCTAAACCGCCACAGCGCTGCATCACGGCGGCAGGCAACCAGCAGACGGGCAAGGGAGGGGCTGTCTTGGCGAAAAACAACCCCGTTCCGGTGCTTCCAAACTTGCCAGCAGCAGAGGATGATGAAAGTAGAAGTGGAGGACGGGAGGGTGCCCGCCGCCACGGGGGCAGCATACTCATGGAGGTGGCGGACGTCGGCGTCGGGCGGAAAACGACCGCTAATCACGTCCCAGAAATCCACAGCGAACGGGAAGTGGAAGATGATGTGCGAGGCATCCTCGCCTGCTGCGCCGCAGATGGGGCATACGGCCTCCGGCGCGGTGAGGACGTGCTTCTTGAGCAGCTCGGCCCTTGTTTGAATCCTGGACTGGACAAGGAGCCAAGCAAAGAATTTCCCCCGAGATGGGGCGAACCCGTCCCAGACGAACGAGTGGAAGGGGGCGAGGACGCCGCCGAGCCGGGATAGCTTGTAGATGGCTCCCACGTACAGGGCGCCCATCTTCTTGCTGCAGCGGACGAGCGAGCGCGAGTCCGGCGCCGCCACGAGCTGCACACCACTCAGGAGGTGCAGGACACACCCAAGCTCGCGCTCGGCAACGATAGTGAGCCGAGGAACGAGCGAGGCGGCCACGCCGGTAGATAGCGTGGCGGCCAGCGAAGCCAGTGGCTTGAGGGCGTGCGAGAAGAGGGCGGGGAAGAGCTGTTGGAGAGCTCCGCGCCCCGACTAGTCGTCAAGCCAGAAACTGACGCGCTCGCCGTCGCCGATGACCGGGACAGAGAGGGAGCGGTACAGCGGCAT
This sequence comes from Lolium perenne, assembly GCF_019359855.2. Taxonomy (NCBI): domain Eukaryota; kingdom Viridiplantae; phylum Streptophyta; class Magnoliopsida; order Poales; family Poaceae; genus Lolium; species Lolium perenne. Next base: position 314,893,812 of record NC_067245.2, read on the forward strand.
GAGGGCAGCCAGGCCCTCCCAGTGCGGTCCAAAACCTGAGCGCTTCCGAGCTGCGACGGGTCCGCAGAAGGAGCCCCATGCCCAGGCCGCCCAGGGGGAGGACGGGGCGGTGTGGAGGTGGTGTAGGAGCTTCAGTTGCAGGCAAGAGTTCTGCGTGCGCAGGCAGCGGATGCCCAGGCCTCCCTCGTCCTTGGGACGGCAAACCTTTGCCCAGGCCACCAAACACTTCGCACCAGAGGCCCGTCCCTCGAAATTCCAGAGGAAAGCGCGGCGCAGGGCATCGGTGGCTTGGACCAGCGGGGGCGGGAGCTCAATCGCGCCCATGGCATAGGCCGGCAGGGCGTCCAGGACGGCGTTGAGGAGGACGATCCTGCCTCCCGGCGACAGCAGCAGGGAGCGCCACCCGGAGAGGTAGCGGTCAATTTTGTCGATCAGCGGAGCAAAGTGAGTCAGCTTCAGCCTGTCACAAGTGAGGGGCAGGCCCAGGTATGTTTGAGGGAACCCTTCCACTCGGCAGCCAAGGGCAGCCTGCATCTCCGCGACAAGTTCAGGCTCGACGTGCATGGCAACCATCGTGCTTTTGTCAAAATTGATCACCAAGCCAGTGGCAGTAGCGAACTGATCAAGGAGCTCGCGCATGCGCTGCGCAGCTCGAAGCCCAGGACGAAAGATGATAAGTGTGTCGTCCGCGTACTGTAGGACGGGGCAGGGTGCAGAATCCGACAGGGGATGCTGGAGGATCGTGTCTTGCTGAATCAGGCGTTGTAGGAGGTCTCCCATGAGCAAGTATAGATATGGAGACAAGGGATCGCCCTGACGGAGCCCCCGCTTGCAGTCAATCCACCTCCCAGGGATTCCGTTGAGTAGGATCGCCGACTTCGACGAGGTAAAGATGTCTGCCATCCAGTCACACCAGGTTCCGGGAAAACCACGAGCTTCCATGACACATCTGAGGCTGCCCCAATCGATTGAGTCAAAGGCTTTAGCAAAGTCGAGTTTCAGAATAACGGTGGGAGCCCTCCTCTTGCTGCAACACTGGACAATCTTTGTTGCATAGACAAAACTTTCAGAGATGCTTCTCCCAGCCACGAACCCGGTCTGATTCTCATCGATAAGGTCACAGATCTAAGCCTGTAGCCTTGTGGTTAGAGCCTTGCAGATCGTCTTCATCGAACAATTCTGGAGGGAGACGGGGCGGAAGGACTTGGGAGCTAGCACGCCCTCGGCCTTGGGCAGGAGCGCGACGTGGGCGCGGTTGATGCAGCCAAGATCGACATCACGCTCGTGGAAACCCTGGAACAGGTTTTCCAGGTCGGGAGCGACGTGATCCCATGCAGCTCTGTAGAAGCTGGGGCCCAGCCCATCCGGCCCGGGCGCGCTCGAGCGATCCATGCCCCAGACCGCGGCCTTGATCTCGTCTCTGGCAAACGGCTTGATGAGGGCCTGGCCATCAGCCCGGGGGGCACCGGCGTAGAGCGCCGTGAGGTCAAAAGCCCAGGCCGTGGGCCGCCGGCGGCCCAGCAGGTCGAGGTAGAAGCTGTGCAGCGCGGCGGCCTTGCCGTCGTGGTCGATGACCTGGGCACCGTCGACGTCGAGGGCACGGATGAGGTTCCGCCGGAGCCGTTGAGAGGCGCGGGCATGGAAGAACTTCATGTTCTCGTCTCCCTCCTTGATCGCGCGAAATTTCCCCCATTGTTTCCAGAACGCCGCCCGCTGTTGGATCGACCGGCGGAGAGTGTCCTGGGCGGCGCGACGGAGCGCAAACTCAGCAGCTGATAATGCACGAAACTCCTCAAACATATCAAATAGATCAAGAATGAACTTGCAGTTATTATCTAGGAGGGGATTAAAGCGGTGCTCCCTTTTCCAAACCTTGGCGGCGGACCGAAAGCGTTCGCTTTGGCGGCGATCACGGCGGCGGCGTTGCGAGCAGGCACAACAACGGTCCAGGCAGGCATGGTGGTTGGGAGGAAGGCAGGGTCAACAAGCCATGCATTTTCGAAACGGAAGTGGGCAGTGTGCGGGATGGAGGATCGTGCGGTGACAAGGAGGGGGAAGTGATCGGATGTGGGACGCGGGAGGGTGGTGAGCGAAGAGGTGGGGAAAGCATTGTTCCATTCATGGTTAAAAAAGGCCCGATCGAGCCGAGCAAGGATGGGCGGGTCCTGCCCGTTGGTCCAGGTGAAGAGGCGGTCTAGGAGGGGAAGCTCGAAGAGAGCCATGGATTGGATCATGGAGTTAAACGCTGCAGCCAAGTTGCAATCAAAGCGCGGTGTGTTTTTCTCGCACGGCTTCCTGATCAGATTAAAATCTCCGAGGATAAGCCAAGGGCCTGTAACAGAGGGCGACAGATCGATCATCTCAGCGGTGAAAACGGGGGTGCGGCTGTGGTCGGATGGGGTGTAGACGTTGGTGACGGTGAGGGAGGTAGCGGTTGTAGTGGATGAAAAGACGGTGGTGAGGCTGAAGGTTTTGCCGATAGAAGAGGTGAGGGAGAGGACGCGCGGATCCCATGCGGTGGAGATTCCACCGCGGCTGCCGTCGGCAGCAATGGTGGCACATTCGGTAAGGGAGGGAGGGAGGAAGACCCGTTTCTTCTTAGGGGAGAGGAGGGACAGTTTTGTTTCCTGAACGCACACCACAGTGGGGTTTGCAGAGACAAGGTTATCCCTGACGACGGCGCATTTGTCATCGTCCCCAAGGCCACGAGCATTCCAGGAGCATAACAGGAGGTTTTTAAGGGAGACACTATCCATTACAGAGAACAACACCGGCAACAAACTTAGGACGCACACAGAAACGATCTATGGCTCCGAGAGCACACCACACGACGCACGCACAACAACAGGACTAAGATTTTCTCTTCCTCATCAAGTGCACAGAAGAAGAAGTTAGGACCTTAGTACTGCTAATAACAGTGATCATGTGGATCAAAAGCAAGACAACAAGATGATACTTACAGATAGTTATAAAATGCAATTCGCAATTGCTTGATACCACTCAGCTTGCACATCACCTGAGCCAATCCCCGTCGTCAAAAAGACAAAAACAAATATGCACCAGCATGAAACAACCCACATATAATTTAGAAAATAATCCAAATTCCTCCACGATTCTCACATTTATAAATGAATGGATGCAATCATCTACAAACCAAACAAAAACAAATAGATATGTGAGGCAAGAGAGTCTATTTCATCAGATCCAGCTCAAAATATTGAAATGCATTAAAAAATGCATTTTAGAGAGTTGTTGTACCACATGTTCACTGACCTGCTCCCATTGTAATTTGATCAAGCAACCCGTATCTTATTATCCACAGGCTGATTGACCTCGCCATCATGGACCACTAAGACAACATGCTTGATATGATGTTCCCCACATGGCAAGGAGTCACAGCGAATCAATATAGGGCATGGACATATCAATAGCAGAAGTATCTCAATGGCAAGTAGTCCTGCAGATAGATTCAATGATAAAGACATACTCCTACTGTTAATTTGGAATTAACTGTGGAATCCATTTCATATGCTTTATTACTCGGAATATGCGTAGAAAGATATAATATATCAAAAGCTTTCTGTTGTGCATAATGGCATATATCATATCTAGAATAAAAGGCAAGACATTAAACCTAGGAGAGTAAAATTCAGCCAAGACAAACCATGAACAAACAGCAATGGAAATCATAATCCATTATTAGCATTAATCTTGATTCTATTTGTATCGCAAGTTTACATTGTATACTACATATAGTTAGGTGTGACCGTTGTAGTCAGTTTAGAAGTCGGCAAGGTGTACGTGCGATATGTACAAAGCAGGCGACTATTCAGCTGATGGCGTCAAGTGCGAGATGCCGAGACGACGCGGTGTGATGCAGCGTTCATGGTGAGATGCTAAGGACTTTCTGAAGCTGTTCAAGACAACGGGCTAACAGGCCGACTGATCCGGTCAAGCAGAGATGCGTCGAATTGTTAGTCTATGCATGTGGCATGTGCATCAAGGCCTAGCGTTTGGCTCGTGGAGAGATTCTAGGAGCAAGACGTAGTCATGGTTACTTAGTTGGTTAGCCACACTAGTACACTCGGGCTTTTTAAGTATCCGTCACATATGGAAAGTCGTTAGCCACACTAGAACAGACCGTCGGTCCGGTGGCAAAACATGCGCGGGAGCGCATGCTGCCCACCCGAGTTCGAGCCTTGGGCTCGGAGGGTGCTCAGAAGTTTTCTTTTATAAAGAAATACCAATGGGTGCTGATGCCTGGATTGGTCTTGTTTTTTAGTATCCGTCGCATATGAAAGCGATGACCGACGCTGATGTCTCAAAATATGAACCGTGTGTGCCGACTCCGGGCAGTCCTATGGATAGACATGACCCACAAGAAAAATATTCGTGAGGCTTAACAAAAAGATAGCACATGGAAGGATTCAAAAAAACGTCAGCGTACACTAGCTTTTCGCAAACGGGTCGTGAAAGGAAAATCGTGTGCGACTACTTTCTTTTATTCCGGCCTGTCTCACAAACAGTTGGTCATGACAAAGTCGTGTGTAGATCTTTTCCGAGGTTGTCTCCTCCCATTCCGTCGATGTGTAGCCTCTTCGCTTTCCTCCCGAGTGCCACGCATCGCCGACAAGTCAGCTTCCTCGGCCGACCTACATAAAGCCCCCACCTCTGCAGTGTCGGCACACACCAACATTAGGTAGACAAGCACTTCATTGCATCATGGTTCGCACCAAGAAGACCGCCCGCCTTTCCTGCTTCGCGTAGCACCCGCACGCGAAGCATCTCCGTGTAGAGCACGAGGCTCCAGTGGCGAAGCAAGAGGCTCCGTTGGCGGAGCAGGCACCTGATACGTTGCAAACGTATCTATAATTTTTTATGCTGCATGTTTTACACGAATTTATATATGTTTTGGTTACACTTTGTTGCACTTTTGTATATTTTCCGGACCTAACCTATTGGCAAGATGCCACAGTGCCAAATCCCTGTTTTCTACTGTTTTGTATTTCAGAAAAATTGTACATAAAATATTCTTGGAATTTTACGAAACAAAAACCGAAGTTCCTATTTTACTGTAACGAAGACAGAGTGCGGAGGGGAGACGAAGAAACGCCACGAGACGGCCTCACCTGCCCTTGGCGCGGCCAGGGCCTAGGCCGCGCCATGGGGTGGTGTGGGCCCCCAGGCACCCACCGATCTCGCCCTTCCACCTATTGATACCTATGCATTGTAGCACAAATTGAACCTATGCATTGTAACACATGCCGTGAGGACAGACAACAGGATGTGTAGGTCTTCAATTAAGGTAAAATAATAGTAGCCCTTTGGCTGATAAATGCACAGGTTAAAATTCTGCCCATGGTTTACCTGCCCCCTGTGAATTGTAAATCTTCCACTTGTTGTGTCCACTTCATATACATGATACCAAATTAGTGCAATGTCAAAGAATGGAAAATAAGTGATTACATGGATTTCTAGTTTTAAATCACATCCATACAATAGTTCCTGCATTAATCCACTATAGAGTTAATTTTTTAGGTAAAATAATTTGCTAAATTAGTGCATATCCAGATCAGTCCTAATTGCAACGTAATACATTAATAAGCCTACTAACCGCAACATGAATAATCCATAGTTCAGTGTTCCCATTGAGACAATCCATAGTTCAGGCATACGAACTCCTGAAAGCCGGTCCATCACAAGCTGCACCAAGGATAACTCTGATTTCCTATTGTGACCGTGCATGAAGTAAGGGCCTTGAAAGTTAACCGAGAGAGATAAACCTAGGATCAATAGTATGGCTGGCCATCGAAATGAGGGCGACACAACACCGTCATCATCTTCTCTTGCTCCCGCACCATCAATCATCAAACCAGTAGGACAAAATCAATACCATCAGGCCACACCACCAAGCAAGAAGCCTCGTTGAAAATGAAGCACAGGCGCATCAGCAAGCAAGCACACACAAATAGGGATTTTGGAAGATACCTTGTTGGCGTCGGTAACAAGGTATGTTCTCTGGCAGCTGCGCAGGGATTGGAGGGAGTATCTAAAATCAGAGAGGCACGGACGTATCAAGAAACAACCAAGGGTACTGAATAAGTACCACATGTAGGATGTGAGTCTATTAAAATTATATATATATATATATATATATTCTGCTCCCTGGTCGTTCGACCGAGCCGGACCAGGCAATGCTCTACCGAACCGGTTAAGCCAAACCCATTTAATCTCTAGCGTCCCACCACGATTGTTGTAAATTATTGCTTTTTTTATGACGACGGTTCCTCCCCAAATTGCTGCCCGTGGGTTAGCAGCTAATCCTACCACAGTCTAATCGAGCGCATCGTGTGCAGCAGGCGGTTCAAGAACTTTAGGGAGCGACTGCTCTTGCCGGCGGCCGGGAAGACGCTGAGGCCGGTGATTACGGCGGCGGCGAGCAGCTTCAGCAAGATCGCGGCGGGCGGCGAGCAGCTTCAGCAAGATTGCGGCGTGCGGCTTCAGCAAGATCGCGGGGAGTGGCTGTAGCTGGAGATCGCCACGGCGGCGAGCGGCTACATCTGGGGATATGGGCGACTTGAGCCGTGGTGAGCGACTGTCGGCGTTGGTGCCTACGCGAGCGGCCGGTGGCCTAGGCAGCGTTACGGTGGACTCCGCGGCGTACGGAGCTCATTTAGCATCGGTGGGGTCTGCGAGTGGCTTCGGCAGTGCTGCGGGCGTAGCATGCCGGCCAGCCGGTGGGCTTCGACCTCAAGGTAAAGTGTGGCGCTAGATCCTTTCTTTCTTTAGCCAGCAGCGGTGTCGCAGTTTCCACCGGTTGAATCAATAAAAAGAAGTACTACTACTGTTCTTCTATCACCAGCAATGGCTCATACGGATCTGTCAATAGTGTGTAGGATTCAGAAATTTATGGCACGGTTAGCCTCTGTAACCTGTTCTTGCTGGTCAAACTAATGTTCGTACTTGAGTTGAGTTGATCTAGTTTTTGACTGATCCTTCTTATGTGGGATATTTTGCAATTTGTACTGGCGACTAGCTCATCAAGTAGAGTTACTTAATTACTGATGGTTGTCTTTGCCCTCCCAAAATACACAGTTTAGTTATTCTCTGCCATGGGCATTGCAAAGTGTAAAGATTCGGTGTGTTACTCAGGACTCAGTGTTGCCTACACGATGGGCCTGATATTGCCTCCAACTCAGGGAAATATACACAAACATTGCCCATATATGCCACTGAACAAAGGAGGTAATATCCTATTGTGAAGCTGCATCTATGCTAAAACGTGTTTGCATCAAGAAAGAAAATGTTTGGTAACACTGTAAGCAACATAGTATGTCATCAAAAAAGGTCTAGTTCCTTGTCACTGCCACCGGAATCAACCTACATGGTTTTACAAGAATTTTAACTGTGATAGCAGAGCCAACATGATTTTGTAGATATGATTCATCATTCAAATAGCAGCAAGTATGGGGTTGAAAGTAGATTCTCAAAAGAATGCTGAAATACGACTTCAGCAATTAAATTCTGGATGTTTGTACACATTTATTTTTCACATGATCTTTTCTGTTTACAACTATCATTCAAGAACTTTCGTTATTGCTGCTATGATATATATCTTTTTCCACTCGAAGATGTCTATCATATAATGGAGTCATCAAGATAAGTCGAATATGAATTTATGAACTTGATTTGTAGACTCTATGCATGAATAAATTAGTTAATCTGCAACTGTGCGAACGAATCAGTGGCTATAGAATCGTGTTGTTATCTCCTTTTTCTTAATCATATTATTTCTCACTGTAATTTACATTTGCAGTAGCTGGGAAATTTTATGCAATCACATGCAATGGCGGCAGGCGGAAGCTGTGCAGGGCATGGTGGCGGGATTCGGCTTGATTGTGAGGAGCCTATGCTTGTTGTTGCCATTGAATTTTTCCTCCCATAGTCCCACCTCTGTGCTCCTATAACTTTGAATGCTTATCGGCTTATTGATTAATTTCAGGATTAGAAGCTTAACTGAATTCTGAATCAATAGAAGAGTGCCTCTTGGATGCTTCCTTAGTGATGCAGCGTGATTACAATCAAAAGGTCAAACTTCCCTCCATATTGTTTACATGGCTGGATCTACATAAAACTTTTGTCTCCGAAAGGTAGGCATTTGTCTCCAACTAGTGATGATTATTGATGTGGTTTGTTCAAACAGAAGCACCGTTGATTCCTTAGCTAAATTTTGTTATCGTGTAGATCCAGGTGATACCCCATCATATCATCTCTATCTAGCTCTCTATAGTTTGTGTATAGCCTTACGATCCCATCAATTAATTTATGTAGGGTACCAATTGATTTGTAAATTCAATGTACATTCCGGAGGAGTGCAGCTAGGATGATGGCCTTTGTCTCTACGGCATGATTAGAAATAAAAGGTTGAACTTTTGTGCATCATGTTTATTTTGTTTTGGTACTTCTTTGGACTAATGGCATTCATCCTCATCCCATCTGCATTCTTCTTGTGTTTCTTTACATTGATTTGTCGAATAGAAAGTGGCAAGAAGATTACACTTTAGGGGATTATAACATTAGTTTTCTTTGCTTTTGAAGTAGGTTGGAACTTTATTTTAGTTACTTTATTCTTTGGCCACATGTGATTCATTTTTCTGATCGATTGTTCTCGATATAACATTATGCATTCCATTCTCAGGGACCGTAAGTGCTAACTTTGATAGAATAACACAATGAGACATAGTCTTCTAATATTGGGTCAGACACTGAGGAGGATTCATATGAGTTTTGCGACACATATTTACGGGAAAAGGGTTTTCTGTTCGTTCATCCATTGCATCGGTTGCTTAGTAGCTCTTTGCCTTATTGTGCGAGAGGGAGCTGATATAGCACGGTGATTTAATTGTTCAAGTTGTAGATTGTGTTGTTGTGTGGCCTGAGCTCAAGCGCCTTTTTGAGCTAAGGTTCAGTGAGCCTTTTTGAGCTAAGGTTCATTATCGTTTTTCATTTGGCAATTTTTGACTTTTGTGTAGCTTCTCAAGATTATGAGCTCATTTATTCAGGACATTAAGCTTATTATTAACTGAATTCTGAATCCTTATGTACATGTCTTCACGTGCATCATAGTCAATAGTTTTTTTTGGTTACAAATAACGAAATCATGTGTAAGACTCTTTACATATTTTATCGATCCATTTATTCGTGATTGGAAGCTTGAATTCTGATTTTTGTAGTTCAGGAGTAGCTAGCTCCCATGTGTTGGTGTATTTAAATATTTTGTCAATACTAGCATATGGTCCAGTTTAAATAATATAGGTGCAATCTCTGCATCTTATAACTGTAATTACTTGTTAATTGTCTTGCGTTCGATTCCAGAAACTCGACGAGCTGAATATATTAAGGTTATTACAACTTATCCTCCTTCGGGTGTTTGGAAGTTGCTGTTGACTTTGAATTGTCTAATGCTTTGTATATATAACACACGCCCTTTTGAATGCTAGCAGCAGACGGCGATCTCTTCTTTTTTGTTTCTGTTTCTTAGCTTTGCACCTGGATGCCCGCCCACTGTTTTCGTTATCTCCATGGTAATGAAAATCGATCCCCTCATGGATCGCTTGAAAAAAAATTAAGGTTATTACAGAGAAGTACCCCTTTGTGGCCACTGTGGAGATAACAGTTGTACCCTAGGTAATGAAACTCCATAATTTTTCTGTTCCATAGCTGAAAAGCTTTTTGTTACAGCAAAGGTTTTCATGTGTATGCAGGCTCTTAAAGTCAAATTCCTTGGCAATTTCACTTCAGCAGTCATGCTAAGCTGGCAGTAGCAGCTGTGCTTCGTACCAGTTGGTCTTGCTCTTTCTAGGTGAAGTTCTCCTCTGTTAATAAAATATGACAGCTCTTTCTATGATTATAGGATGCGACTCTTTCTATAATGAAGAAAGATAATTTTGTCACATCGGAATTTTATTTAAGTTTCAACTTTTAAAATACATCAGTTACTTGATGTGTTATCTTTTTTCCTTGTGTAGCACTCTTGCGAAAGCATATCGCTGTTCCAATGCCTTCTCGGATATCTTGTTGCCATCTTGGTGTGTAAGAAGCAGGGATATATTTGACATTGTATTTGACCCACTGCCTGCTGCGTGGCTTCCCATCCTCTGAACATCAAATGAAGTGACATAAAGCCGGGATCAACGACATTATGAGGGATTATTGTGCCTCATGCATGAGCTATGTTTGAATTGTGTATACACTAGGCTTCACATGTAATTGATTGGTCTACACAAATATTATATGTATTCCTTTCTTATTAAATCTCTAATACACAAGGCTGTTGTAAGTTGCTAGATTTTCAATACACAGTAGGATCATGATTTTTTGGCGCGTGATTTTGCATCCACATTACACCTTTTTATGTCACTATTTTTAAGAGTGTAATCAGGCCAGCAAATTTTTACAAGCGCGTTACTGTTGTTACATTGGAACATCCATTAGTTCTTAAGTTGTTTTGTTAAAAGAAAAAATCTCACGTTGTTGGTTGGCCTCGCGCAGGATGAATTAATGGAGGTGTTCCAGTCTTACGTTGCCATCACATTTCTTACATGAGCTGACGAATTTTCATACATTACATTGGTCGTTACGGAAATAGTAGCTCACGTGGCTCATGCACTAGTTTGGATTGACTCGATTGTGTGTAAAATAATTACACTGGTCCCATGTTTTTGTTACATCGCACGGACCTTTTCTTACGTCGCATGCAACCCACGATCGGTACTTGCGGTTGAGCGGGCGGACTCAGGCTCAGCCTGATCTTTTTATGTCGCATGCGGTACTATTTTACGTCGGCTGGCGTGCGAACCGGTGCAGCTAATCGCACAGGCTGGCTGGTGCGATATTAGTACAGAAGCAAAGTCTTTGATGGGAAATCGCATACTTTGCCTACTTAGCATCAGTATGAATAAATCCATCATTTAGTTGTGGGGCTGCTGCATAAACTTTAAAAACATCATTTCAGATCAATTTAAAACTTTAAGAACATCATTTCAGATCAATTTATTTCTTCCATCTAAGCATAAACTTTAAGAACATCACCTATGGACATGGTCTGGTATCAAGAAAGGGAGGAAACTAATCTAGCTAGTAGGGCACAATATTCATATATCATATCACCCAATCTTGTACCTATATCGAGAACACATATTTCCAATATATACGAAAAGTACCATGTGTCCAGTCAATAAAACTAATGCTTTCTTATGTAAAAGCCACATCCTGCCATCTCAGATTAGAGTGGGATTAACCTATGAATAGTTGCAGGGAAAATGATCAAAACAAATTGACAAAATGATCAAAGGAAAGACACACAATCCCAAAGAAAACTAACCCAAATAATGTGTGAACCAAATACGAAAAAGAGGACTGCATCTATAACAGGAAATAACCATGAACAAAACAACATCCCTTGCAAGAAAAGAAGGGAAACCAGCCAACCGAACTGAATCGAGTTCTTCATGGCTTCTAGAGGCAAATTTCAGTTGTCTACTTTATCTCCCCCGCAATGCCCTAACTTCCCCCTTCCAAATCGTTGCAAAGAGAAGGAACCCCATGTAAATCGCTGCAGGGAGAAGGAAATCGTAAGACAGAGAGACATGCATGTCAGCACAGCATGGAGGAGACAGACGGCGCCCCTGGTCGCTCTCCTTGAGCCACACAACAATTGAAGGAGGAGGAGGAGCAGGAGACCACTTAGGAGGAGGGAGAGGTCGCTGGAGCAGCGGGAGGTGGTGCACATCACCGGTTGTTAGATTTCCCTCGTGGCTTCACCACGTTGACCTCCACCTCCCCAACCATGGAGCCATGCTTCCCTCCCCCCCGCTCCAGCCAAAGAGAAAACAAGCAAATGGAGTGGCAGTGAAGGAGGGGAGTGGATCTTGAGGGGGTTGGAGGAGAGAGTGACGGGGGATTGGAGGATTGGAGAGGGGCGGCAGCTGCGGGGATTGGCCTAGGGTTCGTTGGCCTTATCCAGAGAAAGGAGCAAATGGGAGGCCGCCCACGCATCCCATAGCCCCACCGACCCCTACGCCCGCAGCCACAAGTAACCCAGCCAAAACCCACCCCAGGTGACTGACGAGTGGACCAAATGAATGTTGGCCAAGCGTGCAGGCATAGGCGGGTAGAATTGCGTTATTTCTTGGCTTCATCTAGGGAGGGGAACATGGGGGACACCCACCCACCACCAGACGCACAGCTCACCTAGAACAAACAGCCAAGATCAACTTACCGTAAAAATCCAACGATTCACATGCTCAAATCGCTGTGAATCCTCCTTTGGGTGCATTGAGAACAAGCAAGTGTGTGTATGCTTGGCCTATCTCACAGCGCTCCACGATGGCTGCATTGCTCGATTTGCTTGGCCGAAGATTTTGGTCGTTGGTTGGGTGGAGGTGAGATAGACTGCGTGTACTCTACCCTCTATGCACTGTCCATGGGCTCTAGCTACTCTTGGACCGTGTACTCTACCCTCTATGCACTGTCCATGGCCCTAACTACTCTTGGACCAACCTGTCATGGTCTGGCTGTGATGCGATTTGTGTGCGTTCAAAAGACCACTTGTTCTGCGTTCTACGGTGTGGCAGCCTCGCAGGAAGGTGGATGCACCAACACCGCATAAGTTCTACCCGCTATAAGCTGCGCCTCGACCCACTCATGTAGTTGGCCCACCTGTCATTGTAATAGTGTCTATCTTCCCCGGTCGACGTACTTCCGTCAGACCCACTAGCGCTGCCACCACAAAAGCTAATTCTGCCATCGTCCTTTGTTCTGTTGGCTGTGCAAACGCGTCTGTTGTATTTTCATTGACTCTAAATGTAGGCCCTCTGCTCGCCCGGTCCTACATTTCATCCTCTACGTGTGTGAGGGCATGTGTGCTATGACTATTTCCCTCTATTTCTGATGGGTCCAGCGACAGGGCCGTATGATCCCCACGATGTTTCTTCCTCGTTAAACCTGATTTTCTCCTCCCAGGTAACCTCACCCGCCTCCTGCCTCCCTTCATGTTGGCCTTTTATCCTTACTAGCAAAAGTGCCCGTGCATTGCATCGGGATAAATAAATACTAATAAACACTTATATATGTAAACCATCTGTGTTGATACTTCTCTGTCACGCGGAGAGCAGTTTTCTAGTGGCAATACGGATGCACACAACTAGAAAATGAAGAAGTATTACAAGAAAGAAAAGTCATGCTACATCCCTTGTAGCAGCAAACCAAACACGCCAAAACAGTAGCAAAAATCCATCTTCTAGTCACCATCCATGTTGACACTTCTCTTCTTAGTCACCATCATCGATGTTGATCAGGCTTTCTTCTATTGATAAAAAACATAATTAATTCTAAAAAATTATATGCGAGGTCTCGTTTGACCGACTTGTAAAACCGCAGACGTTTAATGATGGTGGTCATCACCCTTTAATTTTATTTAGGTATAAATCTAAACGAATTTACAGCTAGAATTGATTTTTATTGGCTGACAATGAAGAATATCGTTACCACCTCCATCCTGAAAAGGATGTCGCAAATTTACGACACTAAGCAGTCCCAAATATCCAACCGGCCACCAAAGTCCAAGGCCTTTCGAACTCCAAAATTATTTTATTAAACTCTATTTTGTTGCTAAAATTATTCTCTCATTTTATCCTGAAATGAAAACTCTATTTTCTGCTTATTTTCTTATATAAAAATTGCAAATGGTTTTAAAACAAACAGAAAAAATAACAGGAAAAAATATTTTTTAAGAGAAGACTCCCAACCGGCCAGGCCTAGCATGGCCCAGACAAACCCTAGCAACCCCAACCGGTGCCCTTGGACTTGTTTCCAGAAACATCCACCTCTCCACTATCTTCCCACCGCACGCATCTTCTCTCCAGCCGGGGAGCCTCGAAGTCCTGAAGCTGCTCCTGTGTGTGCGCCTCGCCTCGCTTCCCTGCTCCTCTGCGCGCTATTCCTCGAGCTGGCGCGCTTAGCGTGCCTTCTTTATGCTGTTTCCTTTCCATCTCTCGCGCCATACTTCGCCCCCTTTTTATGCCGGTACGGCCACCCAACATTTCTTTTTTTGTGAGATTCTCTAATCAGATCTTAGTAACGAGGCTTGTTATTTTCAGCGAATTTGACGTATATAAACCAGTCGTAAGCTTTATAATAAAGCGAGGTGGGACTATTTAGCAGAAATATCCAGGCGTGCGTCTGCTGGAACGGAGCTTCACGAGGGGCTTTTTGTTTTGGCCCATATGGCTCACGAACGCAGCTAGGTGGCCCAGATCCTAGCGCGACGGATGAACAGCCGAACCGAGAGAGACCAAACCTCGTAGGATCTAGAAAAATATGATCGAACCGGTACGGTGGCAACATCCAGTATTATGCGATTTGGTGGGAGGGTAAAACCGTCCTAAAAAAAGCGTTGACGAAACTTTTTGGCAGAAACCTTAGCTCCTTTATTATTACTAGTAAAAATGCCCGTGCGTTGCACCGGGATAAACAAAAACTAAAGCGCTCCAGCCAAGTATAGCATGATTGATGACACTTCTCATTTGTGCCAGCATGGTATTCGGTTGTTACGTATGTTGTAGTTAGATTTGTCCCATTTCTCCTGACCATTCTTGCGGAAGTTTTATTTTCCAAATCTTGCAAAAGGAAAATTGATGAACAAAAATACATGTTGTTAACCTTATAAATAAGTTCACCAATCTAGGCCAATCGATTCGCATTTCCTAAGATTACCCATGGTACTACTTCCGCCTTTCCAAATTAGGATTCCTATAGTTTTTAGTCAAAATTAAACTTGATTTCTTTTAAGCTCAAAACTTGATTTGAGTTCTAGAAAAAGAAAAATCATAGTAAAAAAATGAGACTACCCTAGCTAGAGCTCATGTGCTCTTCTGTCTTGGCTGCCTAAAAATCTCCTGCAACTCATCCCACCCCGTTATCTAGCTCCTCCGGTGAGAGGCATTGTCAGCTCGCACTATCGTCACTCACCGCTCGCTGCAGCATCGCCGTATAATTATGTGATATTACTTAGTTACTGGATTAAAAGAAAGTAAAATCTTCCACCACACGCCACTTCCTCCTTATCATCTATTCTTTTTTATCTCCTCACTTTTATCACTTTTGCCACCGGGTATGCTTTTCTCACGCACACCACTATACTTGCTTATGCACCCAAATAAATCAGGAGCATCAAATTCATTCGAACAAAACCAATCAGCACTATCCGTAAGTGAAGCAGCACAAATACTTGAATGACTTCAGGTTGGTTGCCATCGATCGGGGATGACAATTAACGAGTCCCATAAGTCAACAGGAGTACCAAAAGACGGGAGGCGTCAGCAGAGGCCTGAAACCTGTTTCTAATTATAATTTGTAAAAGCACAAAAAAGCTATTCGCTGCCTCATTTACAAATGCACGGAGATCTTCGTGAAAAGAGGACCGAATAGATAAGGTCCATTGACCTTCTCCTATGCGGCTCAAGATCATCAGAGAAATTCCAGTATCGAGCGTCGTTGGAAGTGCAGGCCAAGAGGCCGCGTTGTGGAGCTGGGCGGACGCTGCCGCGGGAGCCGAGGGCCGCCCGCGCGCTGTGTGGGCTCTTGCCTGGATGGGTTTAACCTCCAGCGCGGACTGACGGAGCTGAGAGGAGAGCGACACAGGGGAACACACATCCGTACGCGAGTGAGGCTGCCTCGGCCTCCCTCCGCTTCTAGCGCTCCACGCCGCTGCGCCTCACCGTTCCCGGATGCTCTGCTGCTCGGAGATGTGCAGGATTTTGGGGAATTCTGACGCCGTCGGGCGGGGGCTCCATGATTTTCTGGGATCTCTCTCCTCCAACCCTTTTTCCCAATTTCGTCTCATTGATTCCGTCCTTATGCCACCAGCGTGCAATTTCCTCTATTCTGCTTCTTTAATTTCCTCCTTCCCCATTCTGCTTCTTTAATTTCCTCCTTCCCCGAATTATGCGGATCGTGATCCTTTCTCCTTCGTTTAATTCGCTCCTTTAATCGGCCCCCCCAGCAGCGTTCGATTTATGCGTTCCATCTTTGCTGACACTTGTTCCAAATCAGCTCGTTACAACCCTGAAAATTTAGGCATATAAACCGGTGAAACTCATTATACGCGAGCGAGGTGGGACTATTGGCGCAAAATATCTGTTCGTGAGCAGGCGCTGCGAAATTTTGACCAAAGAAGCCCAGCGGTGGGGTGGCCCTGTTCGAGATCTCGACCCATGACGGCCGGGCGAGCCTAGTGCGTGCGGCGGGTGGAGTCTCACGGGAGAAAAAGAATCGAACCGTTTTTTCACTTTTCGGTGGCACTGTGTATAAAATGTAATTTGGTGGGAGGGTAAAACGGTCCAAATAAAAGCGTTGACGAAAATTTTGGCAGAAACCTTAGCTCCTTTATTATTAGGTATAGACTAGCAAAAATTGCCCGTGCGATGCACCGGGAGATCAAAAAATGTATATATGGCTAATTGGCGGACATGATTATATTTCATCGCACGGGAGAGCAAAATATGGGGGCGTTACTCTCGTGACTTTTGGCGGGGGTATGTCGCGGCTAGTGCCGCATTATTGGAGCCAACCGCAGTTGGAAGGGTCCGCTACCACATGCGTTGATTGATCTATGGCTTCGCATCTCAAATCACCTCCATATTTGGAGGCAGTGGCCTTGATTAATTAAAAAATTATATGCCATAAATAATTTCACTATTAAAATTCTAAAAGAAAATTATTAATGAAAACATTTCTACCTTAATAAGGTGAATATACATAAATGTTGGAGAGAAATACACTCATCTCCCTGTTCACCCCATCCCCTACATCGTTTCTCTCGATGAATCTATCCACATCACCGCTTGCAACATTTGTACTTCTGAGACTCTCGGAAGGGAAGCAGGCTCGGATTTGTATGATAGCTATTCTATCGTTCCCTTGACCCCGTTCTCGTCATACCCTACCAAACATCCTCTCCAGCCTATTGGGGACAAGCTCTCCATCGGTGACGAGATGCCGGGCGGCGTCATGCCATGACTGATATAATTGAATGTAATGATAGATATAATTTTTTTAGGCGTGAAATGGGCAATTGTTATAGCGGAAATACTTTTGTAGATCCAAGCATGGGTGTGGGTGTCTCCATCATTTTATCTAAATCTCAAAGCGCACACGCCCATAAGTGGGTGTACAAAATCCACTCATTGCTACATTCTTTTTCTTTAATTTTGAGAAATGACATAGGTTTGTTTTTAAACTATGTATCCGTATGTACATCCAACATATAGAGTTTTAGGCAAGCTATATATGTTTTCCATGCACACACGGTTGACAAAAGTTGCGGCCCATACCATCTTATTACTCTTGCTAGGCGAACAAGCTAAAACGGATCCAAGACAGCCTGGTCCAGCGATGCACAGCATCCCCCGCATCGAACAGGCAGCAGAGGGAAGAAAATTCCCAAATCGAACCTGTCTTCTTCGTCCGAAGCAGGCCGGAATTCGTCCACGGCTCCTGCTACCGCCGCATCCCTCGTTGTCTACCCGCTGCGCTTCCCCTTGCCAGTATTCTCCCCCGCCTCCCCCATACCAGCCACTGCGCGGCGTCGCCGACTCCCTCGTTGTCTACCGCCTTGCCAGTATTCTCCCCCGCCTCCGAAGTGCGTCCAGGTCCGACCGGCCGCGCTCTGTTTCCCCGCTCTTTGTTTCCTTTTCTTTCTCGTTATTGTCCGTCCCATCTAATTTCTTCCTGATCATCATTTTTGATGATATACCAAGCTGCTTATTGTTTTCTAGGACGCTTGTTGATTTTGGAAACTTTGCGTATATAAACAGGACAGACTCCCTGTAAAGAGGCGAGGTGGGATTAATTAGTCTCGATGCCTCCTTCGGCCGGAACATAGCTCAGACCCGGCGAATCAGCGATACATAAAACCAATGTTCCGTGCTGGTGGTGTGAATTTGGCCGTCGTATACACGGGCAGGCCCAGAGGCTACGGGACAGCCAGATCGACCCAACGAGAGAAACACGGAAGCTGTACGCAGTGGCGGGGTGGGCTCATCAGGGGAGCCCCTATTGACCGCTTTAAGCGGAAGAGTCTATCCGCTCCGCGCACTTGTTTTTGGAAGGATAGGCTTAAATGGGCTCGGCCCAATTAAGTATACCGTTTCGCGAGTTCAGGTCCATCGAATCGCTGACTGTTTCGCACGTACCGTTTCGCGATTTCAGATCGAAAACTGTTTCTTTACGTACCGTTTCGAAGACTGTTTCGCACTTGTTTCGCATTATCACTAACTGTTTCGCACGTACTGTTTCGCGCAAAGGAATAACCGTCTCCATTTCGTCCTGTAGCTTTTCGCAATCTTACTGCTTAATCAAAAAAAGTAGCAGTGCGAAATCAAATTTTTTTTGAAAAGAATTACTTAAACAATTTTCGTAGTTGAACGGATTTTACAAAAGGTTGTTTACATCAACGGATTTCCATGATGAACAAATTACAAGCATAAACGGTTTCCTTCTTTAAAACATTTTTTGAAGAAAAGAATTTCATCTACGAACGGATTTTCACCTTGGACATTTATATTACATGAATGAAAATTCAGCTATGAAGGGTTTCCACCTTGAACGGTTTCCGTCGTCGAACAAATTTGAAAATGTACGCATCCCCATGTTGGACATTTTTGAAAAATGAAACGGATTTCCGTGTAGAACGGTTTCAAACTTAAACAATTTCTAAAAATGAAAGTTTTTTTCCAGGTTGGTTACATGAACGGATTTCCATGATGAACAAAATTCCTAGCATGAACGGTTTCCTGGAACATTCCTATTACATGAATGAATTTCAACTACGAACGGTTTCCTCCTTGAACATTCCTAAATGAATTTCAACTACGAACAGTTTCCGTTTTTGAAAATGAAGGCACTCCCACCTTTATTTTTGCAAAATGAACGGATTACCACGTTGAACAGTTTCCAACTTAAACAATTTTGAAAAAAGATGAACGGATTTTCCAAAAGATATGAACAGATTTCCATGATGAACAAATTGCAAACATGAATGGTTTCCTTCTTTAAACAATTTTCAAAGATGAACGGATTTCACATGTTGGTTACGTGAACGGATTTCCATGATGAACGAATTTCAACTATGAACATTTCCTATTACATGAACGAATTTCAACTATGAACGGTTTCCGCCTTTAACAATTTCCATCTTTGAACAAATTTGAAAATGTACGAAGTTCCACGTTGAACATTTTTGAAAAAACGAACGGATTACCACCTCGAACAATTTCTAACTTAAACAAATTCTAAAATGTTCGAACAAAGTTTTTTTCCAGGTTGGTTACATGAACGGATTTCAATGATGAAAAAAATGTTCGAATCTCAAAAAATCAAAATTCAAAAAAGTTTGAATTTAAAAATGTTCAAATCTCAAAAAGTTTGAAATTCAAAAATGTTCAAATATTAAAAATGTTCAGAACTAAAAAAGTTCAAATTTTAAAAATTGTTCCAGAATTTGAAAAATTATTTTTCAAAATCGAACAAAAAACAGCAAACCGAAAAAAAATCGTTAAAAACCAACACACACAGAAGACAGAACTAGTTGACAGCCAAAAACTGAGAAAACCGGAGAGAAAAAGTTGCGTTGCTAAGCTTGCTACTAACGGGCCGGCCCATAAAATCGCTCCCTGAGCGGAGCGCCAGATACATCCCGCAATGAGCGGGGAATAGGATTCGCGGCTCATCAGGGTGGCGCAGGCGGCAGGTGACGATTGGGCCAGACCCTGAACCGTTATTTAACTCAGGCGGTGGCAATCCTTGTAATTTCGATTCAGAGTCGGGGGTAAATAAAAAACGGACGAAAATTAGGGGAGAAACCTTACTTCCTTTATTAGTAGGTATAGATATAGACTAGCAGACTAGCAGAAGTGCCCGTGCGTTGCATCGGGAAATAAATACTTAAAAGCTTGAACGAACCATTCTATGTTGCACTTTTTTATGGGAAAACAAATATTTTGTTGCCTTATTTATATTGACAATGAGAATAATCTTGTCCGTTAACTAAAGTTTGGTCAGCTAATAAGAATACCCTATCATTAAGAGCTAGAGCATGAATCTATTGGTCACGAATAAAAAAACTCAAGAGGTTTTAAAAATTCACTCAAATTATTTACGGTGGGCTTCCTAGGCCATGGTTCATGGTTGGGACCACGTGATCAAAATTAAATCTTTTCCAAATGAATTGTATATTTTCAAATGTTTGGTTTAAATTAAGTAAGCAAGGTTTTAAAAAATCATGAGTGTTTAAAACTGTTTTAAAGCCCTAAACCTTCCTATCTTTTTTCTCAGAATGAAAATTCCAAAATATTACAGGAATAAAAAAGGGAGAAGCCTCCACTAAAGTTGTCGGCCAGGTAGGCCGTACCCCCAACAGCAGCCCAAACGCCACCTCCTGAAACCAACTTAGAACCCTGCCTCGGTCGTGTCTCCTCCGAGCGTCGCCACGAGCCGCTCGCTCCCCTCCTCCACTGGTCGGTCGTATACCGTTGCGCGTGTCACCACCCAGCTTTCCCATCCCCGCGCCGACCTTGGGATCCTAGAGCCCCGAGGCCGGCCATCCCCCAAGGAAGGGGGCAATAAGAGCCACGCCTCCCCGCTGGCATTGCGCCACGCGGTCGACGGAGAAGTATGCACGGTGTTCCCCCCAACCACATGATTGCCGTCTCCGTTCCACCACCGTCGTATAATTTCAGGGTCAGCTCAATCTGAGCTTCTTCGTGGCTCAACAGCCCTTCTCTAGGGTCGTGGTACCTTTGCACTAACCATGCATTCCGTACATTTTGCTCTGACCTTCTTTATATTTCGCCGAAAACTGATTTTACCGAGAAAAATATAGCGAACACAATTTTTCGGTATTCAAATAATCTGCTTAAATTTATTTATTTATTCATGAGTTTTAAATAAAATAGTAAATTAGTTTGACAAATCTTCGCCGGTATTTCCAAAATACTGAAAATACCATTACCAACCGTTATCTTTTGCCTACCTAGAAAGAAAACATGGGGTTCAGCACAATGGAAAATTCAATTCCTTACTGTCATTCAGATCAAAGAACAGTGGTGCTGCTTGTTTGATTCCCAGATCCGCTTGTAGGTTCGACCGTTCGAGGCAACTTGCGAACATAGTGAGCCAGTGGGACTCGATATAGTGAAACCTGGCATCTTCCATTTGTACAAGATTCACACAAATAAAAGAGAATCAGCTAACAGTACAAACAGCCTAATCTCTGTGTCTCTTTCCCAAATTAGCCGGCGGTGGAGACTGGGTCGCCGGGCGCGGTGGATCTCAGGGAGCACGCGAGGTTGGGCAGCGGAGCCATGCGCGAGGTGATGCCGTTGAGTCCGGAGGCGGCCGTGCGACGGCTGAAGGACGGGATGCTCGCCCATTGCGTCGGACCCGACAGAGGGGGTTCAATTTTTCTATGGATGGCAGGTTTCCTGAACTTAGCTTAATTGGAATCATCTCATAGGCGTTCTGGTCATCTCTTAGGCATCAGCACATGGGATTCAGCTCTTGTTCTTTTGTTAATCCTGTGGCGGCTTGTTGATTCGGTCAATTTCACGTATATGAAGCGGTAGAACTTGTTGCAACGGAACGAGGTGGGACTAATCCACGACATACGGAAGCTCACACCCAGCAATATATGAACAAACCACGAAGTGATCATCCCTGAAGGAGCTCTTTAATTGGGCCAGCCCATGGTACATAACAAGGCCCGCACCAGCGACCAATCGCCCAGGAGCGAGGCGATTTTCCTCTTCTATCCAGAAACAACGAAACGGTATGTACCGTGGTAATTTATAGTATTATGCGATTTGGTGGAAGGGCAAAACGGTCTAAAAAAAAGCGTTGACGAAACTTTTTGGCAGAAACCTTAGCTCCTTTATTATTAGGTATAGATTAGGTATATAGATATAGATTCCAATTTACAGTACCGGCTTGATTCAGAAACTGTTTGTTGTAGGGTGTCCTTAACCTCAACTGAATCAGTGGATCCCATTTCTATTTTGATGAGGCCTTTTTCTCTCTGGTGTTTTGAGTGAACTGCTTTGATCCAAAGCTTGATTCCCACGATTTGGAAATGTAATTAAGCCATAAAATATTTTTGTGTTATGTTCATAGTAATTTGGTCAAATAGTAGACAGCTTGCTCTATTTGCTTCCTACACTAAAGTAAATTTATGCATGTTTTGGCTGAACCTGCAACGCTGAAACTTGTGTACTGCTAAACTATTTAACTTCTTGTTCTTTTGCAGGTGACCTGAAGTTTACCAACCATTAAGAAATGTCTTCTATATCTGTGCAGGCCTCTCACAAATATATATGTTTGCGGCTGAAAGGATTGATCATTAAAGGATATTATATACTACTTATGAGAGATTGAAGCTCCCATAATTCATCGCAACATACAAACTGTCTGTTGCTACCCAAACAAAAGTGTCCATGCAATGCTCGTTTGAATGAAACTGATTATTTTTTTAGTGCAAATTTAACAATTATTTTGAATCACCAGCTGAGTAAGTGAGTATGGAGAAATATGCTAATGCGAATTTACTGCTGAGAAGTTCTTGCTACCACTAGGATATATATATATATATGGGAAAATCGCTACAAAACTGCATACATAGCTTGTTTTGATATGAAATCGTTTGATTGCTTACTCTGCGAAACCTGTGTGGTTTAGTCAACTGAATTGTGGACTCTGGACTGCTTTGGTACTACTAATTAATTTTATTTTTTTCTTTTACCGTAAATTTATACTGTTGGTTATTGACCTGATGTTGTTTTGGTTTCCATGCTTGTTATGTCCGATGCACTGAATTTTATACTGTTGGCCATTGATTTGGTTGTTGTTCAAGCTTCGATCATCACTTGACGTTCAGATAGATTGTAGGTGTACAGTCATAGTTGCATGATGCTTTTAGATTTTTCACCTGATCTTTCTTCTTATGAGAAGACCAGGTTATAATTAAATGTTAAAATGCCTTTCTTGTTTAAGCTTGCTCATCCTTTGCAAGCCCAGCAACAGTTCTGATTGGATATGGTATTGCACAGCTAGAAGCACCAAGCTACAGGTAAATTCTATTACAAAAGTTGCTTGTCAATGTTTTCTCATGCTTGAAAATCTTCCTAAAGAAACTCTTTTGCTGAGGGTGAGAGTATCTTTACAGGTTTGAATCATGGGGTAATGCTTCACATATGGCACATTGTTTGCTACCGAGGGCCTGTCAGCAGTTAGACCGCATTACAATAATATCACCTGCATTTGGAAGGCTTGTTAGTTTAGCATGGGGTGAGAGTCATCTTTCATCCGGAACAAAGGTAAACATTCTGGAATGATTTGTTATGTTCATGAGCAGAAAGTGCTCACATTTTATACCTTGAAATAACAAGTATACCTTGAAACCACATCTTATGTTCATGTGTATTTGTCTTTCCTTTGAAAAATTGTCTTATGTTCACGTTTTTTTTTTTCATTATCTCGGTCATGGATAGGTTAGAATAATGCTTAGCTACAGGCAACAGGGGGCTTTTTGGGTTTATAGTCCCGTGCATAATAAATCTTATTTTCTGCTTGCTAACTGAGTTTTAACATGTGAACTTTTATGTAGGATTTTCCTTTGATCATTTGCTCACATCAAAGATTAATTCCGGTGCTCTATGGATATGAGAAATGAAGGAATTTCTGCGGGTGAACTTGCTATATTTCTCTTATCCACATTGGCTGAAATTTCTGAAACCGTGATAAACTTTGTATTTCCCTGCTTTCATTGATATGGCCTTGACTTCATGCTATTTTTGTTAGTATCATGTATGTGGAATTGCAAGCCTAACACATATAAGTCATGTGCTTGATTGGATTGTATGTCACATCATGTCTCACTTGCTCGCTCTCAAACATCAATGTGTTGTGGTCGAAGGTGATGCTCAGCAAAACTAAACGGTACAATTGTTTGGAGAGGGAGATGTAAAGAATCAGCTAAGGGCATCTCCAGCGGCGCGATGCAAATCGGTGTCCGCGAGCGTCCGTTTGCGTCGCGCGGCGGACGCGAGAAAGACCGTTTTTATCCGCGCGTCCGTTTGTGCCTGGGGGTGCATTCAGCGGTCCGACGCATTTCTGCGTCGGCATAAAATATGAAGTTTGAAAACAACAAGATGCAAGAGATTCAACGAAGTGATAGTCCTTATTACATCCAAATTTTAAAAAGTCTACTTGAAAATAAGATGTTAGTCCTCTAGGCATGATCTTCATGGCCAGCCAATGCCCACTGATGGTCAATCAGACCCGTCTGCAGCCGTTTGCAGACGTTCTCGTCAGTGATTTCTACATTCATATGTAGATAGTTCTCCCAAGATAAAGCCCTAGGGAGTGGCGCAACTAGCTCACCTTGGAAGTCCCAGTGGTTCTCATTGCGGCCGTTAGGACGCTCGTTCTCAACGATCATGTTGTGCATGATCACGCAGCATGTCATCACCTCATGCATGGTCTTCAGCGACCATGTTCATGCCGGGTGACGGACAATTGCCCACCGAGCTTGGAGCACACCAAATCCGCGCTCCACATCTTTCCTGCAAGCCTCTTGCATCTTGGCAAACCTCCTCGTCTTCTCGGTGTTTGGATTACGGACAGTCTTCACCAGTTTGGCCCAGTCAGGGTAGATGCCATCAACAAGATAATATGGCTTGTCATATGCATTTCCATTGATCTCATAGCTCACCCGGGGAGCTTTGCCTTGCATGAGCCGGTTGAAAACCGGTGATCGGTGCAACACATTGATGTCATTGTTGGAACCGGCCATGCCAAAGAATGAATGCCAAATCCATAAATCTTGAGATATGATAGCTTCAAGAATGACAGTTCGTCCCTCCGCATGCCCGCTATACTGACCCTGCCATCCAAATGGACAGTTCTTCCACTCTCAGTGCATGCAATCTATGCTTCCAATCATTCCTGGAAACCCTCTAAACTCGTTGATAGACAACAACCACCTTGTATCCTCAATAGTTGGTTCCCTACAGTAATACTGTCTGAACATGGCAATCACGGCTCGGCAAAATCGGTACATGGACTCAAGGCAGGTGCTCTCACCCATTCGAAGATACTCATCGAATATATCAGTAGCCATTTGTAACACCCCAAATTTAAAAACAAAGAGAAAAGGAATTTCCCTTTTTCCAAAAATGAGAACCAACAAAAACTTTTATTGAATAAGGTGCTATGCATAGTGCTCTTGTTTGATAATTGTGTTATTGTTAAATTTCTTGTGTGAACTACTTTGAAATGTGCTTAAACCCTAAACCTCACCCTTCCTTTTTCATCCTCCAAAAAAAAACAAAATGAAAAGGTTTTATTTTAAAAAGAAAAAGGCATATGTAAGCCTATGGATATTTTTACAAATGATGAGTTAGGCCATGTGCTACCTTGTTGGATGAGCTGAAGTACCTCAACAAAACCAACCTAGGGCTTACTCACAAATTTCCTTTGTGAAACCAAAAGAAAATAAAAAGGTACATAAAGGCATATGTGGCACTTAGCCAAAATGGCAAAACTTGCCCTATGCCCTCATACCCTACCCAAATGGTTTGAATTTTGTTTCAAACTTAATCTAACCCTAAATAGACCCTAACACATGCCTAATGGGAGCAAGTGAACCAAAATTGAAAAATAAAGAAAAATCCAAAATTCAACACACACATGTGTTTATGGCAATTTTGCAAATCTTTAACATAGGCCACTTTGGCTTGTGCCATTGCTTGGAGAAGGTTACTAAACACTTAATAACACTTTTTGGATCAAGAAAAACCAAATCAAGTCAAGAGAAAATAAAAAACCTAGTCACATATGATAATGGTCATGTGTGACATTTTTAATATCTTACCCACTTTGAGCCTCTTTATTAAGAGATTTTCAAACCAAACTTTGTCAACCCTTTGCACCTCATCCAAGACCACATCAAGGTGAACAACTTTGCTCAAGACCACCCCTGCAAATTCCTTTTCAAATTCAAACTAGGATCAAGCAAAGTTGGGACTTTGAAACAAATTCTAGATCATCCTCATGTCTACGCCCCCTCCTTTTCCTGTAGACAGTGTTGGGCCTCCAAGAGCAGAGGTTTGTAGAACAGCAGCAAGTTTCCCTTAAGTGGATCACCCAAGGTTTATCGAACTCAGGGAGGAAGAGGTCAAAGATATCCCTCTCATGCAACCCTGCAACCACAAAGCAAGAAGTCTCTTGTGTCCCCAACACACCTAATAGGTGCACTAATTCGGCGAAGAGATAGTGAAATACAAGTGGTATGAATAAGTATGAGCAGTAGCAACGGCACCAGAAAAGTGCTTTGCTGTCCAGGACTAGCGTGTGATGAATGGTGGTAATATTGCAGGCAGTAGAGATGCAGTAAAACAGTAAACAAGCAGCGATAGCAGTATTTAGGAACAAGGCCTAGGGATCATACTTTCACTAGTGGACACTCTCAACATTGATCACATAACAGAATAAATAGATAGATGCTAGACTCTACACCCTCTTGTTGGATGATGAACACCACTAACTATGTAGGATTACACGAACCCTCAATGCCGGAGTTAATAAGCTCCACAATATTCGATGTTCATATTTAAATAACCTTAGAGTGCATGACAGATCAACATAACCAAACCAAGTACTAACATAGCATGCACACTGTCACCTTCACACTACGAAAGGAGGAATAGATCACATCAATACTATCATAGCAATAGTTAACTTCATAATCTACAAGAGATCACAATCATAGCCTACGCCAAGTACTACACGATGCACACACTGTCACCATTACACCGTGCAGGAGGAATAAACTACTTTAATAACATCACTAGAGTAGCACATAGATGAATAGTGATACAAAACACATTGCAATCATAAAGAGATATAAATAAGCACTTCACTATGCCATTCATAACAGTGAATAAGTATTCTGTGAAATATAGCCTAAGAGACCCACACGGTGCACACACTGTCACCTTTACACACGTGGGACAAGGAGTCTCCGGAGATCACATAAGTAAAATCCACTTGACTAGCATAATGACATCTAGATTACAAGCATCATCATATGAATCTCAATCATGTAAGGCAGCTCATGAGATTATTGTGTTGAAGTACATAGGAGAGAGATGAACCACATAGCTACCGGTACAGCCCCGAGCCTCGATGGAGAACTACTCCCTCCTCATGGGAGACAGCAGCGGTGATGAAGATGGCGGTGGTGTCGATGGAGGAGCCTTCCGGGGGCACTTCCCCGTCCCGGCGGCGTGCCGGAACAGAGACTCCTGTCCCCCAGATCTTGGCTTCGCGATGGCGGCGGCTCTGGAAGGTTTTTGCGGGTTTTGTCGATTGTCATAGGGTTTTCGCGACGGAGGCTTTAAGTAGGCGGAAGGGAGACGTCAGGGGGCTTGTGGGGCCACCAGACACTAAGGCGGCGCGGCCCCCCCCTCTGGCCACGCCAGCCTGTCATCTGGGGCCCCTGTGGCCCCCCTCTGGCGACTCTCGGGTGTTCTGGAAGCTTCGTGTGAAAATAGGCCCCTGGGCGTTGATTTCGTCCAATTCCGAGAATATTTCCTTACTAGGATTTCTGAAACCAAAAACAGCAGAAAACAGGAACTGGCACTTCGGCATCTCGTCAATAGGTTAGTTCCGGAAAACGCATAAATATGACATAAAGTATGCATAAAACATGAAGATATCATCAATAATGTGGCATGGAACATAAGAAATTATCGATACGTCGGAGACGTATCACATCCCACTTTGCAATTTTTGCAATTCTTTGAAATTTTGAAAACCACCACCACCAATGTGTGTCTCTGGTCAAATGCAACATTTTCAACCAATCCAATTTCAAATTTTGGAATTGCATTGCTTGGGACAAATTTTGACAAACACATGTGATCAAATCCAACTCAAATCCCAAAAGCACTATTCTCAATAGTGATGGCCAACCCTACTCAACCCTTGTGCCCTACATGTTCCCTGGTCCCCTCTCAACCTCACCCTTGCACATCAACCCTAGAGGAAGGGCCACACATGGCAAGGCCATGGCCATGTCGGCCATGTTCCCCATGGACACCACCTCCTCTCTCCTCTCACCTCCAAACCCTGCCACCTTGTCCCCTTGATCCTCCTTGTTCCCCTGAGCATCCTGGTGGCCGCCATTGCTGGAGAGGAGGACCACACTGGTGGCACGCGTCGCGCCCAGGACAGCCCAGACCATGCCTTTCACGACGTGGGCACGCACACGGACACGCCACGGCCACGCGCCGCCTCGCTGCACACGACCACCCCCGGACCCCCTTCCTTCACGTTGAGCTTCACCGCCGCACCACGAACCCGCTGGACACGCGCCCGTGCCCTCGCGCAGGCTATCGCCGTCGACAACCTCACCACTTCTCCGCCGCCGTGTCGCACGGCATTGCACGCGCCAGCACGAACCCGACCACCCCCTTCCTCGCCAGTATGCTCCCTAGCATCGCCTCGACATCGCCTACCTAGCACCGCCCTCGCCTACCCCTCTAGCTCGCTGTAATCGTCACTCCATGGTCGACCTCGCCAGCACCCTCGGCCACCTCGCGCAACTATAAATAGAGCAAGCCCCGACCCTTCTCCAGCACACCATTCACTTCCCCTCTTCCTCCTGAGCCTCCCTGACCACCTCCCTTAGCCAATTACACCCTCCGCCGCTGATGACCCACAAGTATAGGGGATCGCAACAGTCTTCGAGGGAAGTAAAACCCAATTTATTGATTCGACACAAGGGGAGACAAAGAATACTTGAAAGCCTTAACAGCGGAGTTGTCAATTCAGCTGCACCTGGAAACAGACTTGCTCGCAAGAGTTTATCAGTAGTAACAATTTTATAGCAGTAGCAGTAGTGAAATATCAGCAGCAGTGTAACAAAGACAGCAGTAGTGATTATAGTAAACAGCAGGATTAAAATACTGTAGGCACAGGGATGGATGAACGGGCGTTGCATGGATGAGAGAAACTCATGTAACAATCAAAGCAGGGCATTTGCAGATAGTGATAAAACAGTATCCAAGTACTAAGTAATCCATAGGCATGTGCTCCATATTTAGTCGTACGTGCTCGCAATGAGAAACTTGCACAACATCTTTTGTCCTACCAGCCGGTGGCAGCCGGGCCTCTAGGGAATCTACTGGAAATTAAGGTACTCCTTTTAATAGAGCACCGGAGCAAAGCATTAACACTCCGTGAACACATGTGATCCTCACATCACTGCCTTCCCCTCCGGTTGTCCCAATTGCTGTCACTTTGGGGCCTCGGGTTCCGGACAGCGACATGTGTATACAACTTGCAGGTAAGATCATAAAACAACGAATATCATCATGAAACAATAACATGTTCAGATCTGAGATCATGGCACTCGGGCCCTAGTGACAAGCATTAAGCATAACAAGTTGCAACAATATCATCAAAGTACCAATTACGGACACTAGGCACTATGCCCTAACCATCGTATGCTATTACATGACCAATCTCATCCAATCCCTACCATCCCCTTCAGCCTACAGCGGGGGAATTACTCACACATTGATGGGGGAAACATGGCTGGTCGATGGAGAGGCGTCGGTGATGATGATGGCGATGATCTCCTCCAATTCCCCGTCCCGGCGGAGTGCCAGAACGGAGTTTCTGGTCCCGAGACAGAGTTTCGCGATGGCGGCGGTGTTCTTGATGGTTTCTGGCGACTTCGACTTCTCGTCTCGCGTTTTTAGATCGAAACCCTTAAGTAGTCCAGAGGGGGGCGTCAGAGGCTGGCCGAGGCAGCCTCACCATAGGGCGGCGCGCCCCCCTCCTAGGCCGCGCCGGCCCATGGTGTGGGGGCCGTGCCCCCCCTGGCCTGCCCTTCTGGCTCCGTGAATCTTCGGGAAAAATAAGCCCTTTGACATTAATTCCGGGGATTTTCCTGAAAGTTAAATTTCTGCACAAAAACGAGACACCAGGGCAATTCTGCTGAAAACGGCGTTAGTCCGTGTTAGTTGCATCCAAAATACACAAATTAGAGGCAAAACAATAGCAAAAGTGTTCGGGAAAGTAGATACGTTTTGGACGTATCAACTCCCCCCAAGCTTAGCTTATTGCTTGTCCTCAAGCAATCCAGTTAACAACTGAGTGCGATAAAAGAACTTTCACGAACACATTTGTTCATATGATGTAAATATTCTCATGATATGGACAAGTACTTAGGCAATTCATAATAAGATACATGCAAATAAAGTCATCTAATAACTATGTCAATCATGGAAAAGGTACCAACAAATTAATAATAAGCATCATGAATCATGTCTATCAGCAGGATTGCAATGTTCATAAAGGGATATGATAAAGTGGTATCTCGCTTGCCCGTATTTGTACAGCAAAACATAAATGCTCGGGCACCTCCGAGGTTCATGGAAAGACTAGAAGTAGAGATTGTCAAAGATAAAAGCATCAAAGTTATACCACAATTAATCACATTTTGGGACAAGCATATTATACTAAGAATGACAGTTGTGCTCTCAAGAAAGTGCTCAAAGAAAGGATGGTGACTCAATGTAAAAGTAAAAGATTGACCCTTCGCAGAGGGAAGCAGGGATTAACATGCGCTAGAGCTTTTCATTTTAAAGCAGGAGTAAAATCATTTTGAGAGGTGTTTGTTGTTGTCAACGAATGGTAATGGGTACTCAAACTACCTCGTCAACCAGACTTTCAAGAGCGGCTCCCATGAAGGACGTTATTTCTACCAGCAAGGTAGATCATCCCTCTTCTCTTTTGTTTACACACGTACTTTAGTTTTATTATGGGTGACACTCCCCCCAACCTTTGCTTACACAAGCCATGGCTAACCGAATCCTCGGGTGCCTTCCAATCAATCTCATACCATGGTGGAGTGTCTATTTGCAAAATTAAGTTGCTTACTGATGAATCAGGGCAAAACATGTGAAGAGAATTAAGTTTGATTAATTGGGGCTGGGCACCCCGTTGCCAGCTCTTATTATGAAAGTCTGTCAAAAGTAAATGATAAGGTTGAAAGATAAACACCACATACTTCCTCATGAGCTATAAAACATTGACACAAATTAAGAAGCATTTTGAAGGTTTAAAGGTAGCGCATGAGAATTTACTTGGAATGGTTTGAAATGCCATGCATAGGTATTTATGGTGGACACTTTGGAATAACTTGGTTTTCAGGGGTTTGGAAACACGAGCAGCGTTCCCGCTCAGTACAAATGAAGGCTAGCAATAGACTGGGAAGCGACAATCAAGAGAGCAGTAACTGTCATAATCATGCTTGCGGCAAAATAAATTAACGGGGGCATAAAAGTGATACAAGAACTCTGAAGCAAAGTAAATCATCGAGGCTTAATTGACTTTTGTTCAGTCATAAGCATGCGTGAGCATGTGCCAAGTCGATTCGAATGAATTATTCAGAGGAGGATACCACAATGTCATACCTATTTATGAATAAAACAATGCAAGCAAATATCTATGACATGCTACTCATATTAATAAACTGGAGCTAAACATGAGAGATCATGAACTACTAGACTTTCTTAAATGACATATACCTCACATGAACCAACTAAGCATGCTCACATGGATGAGTATATGTACAAAAATGAAAACAAATAGAGTTCATACCAGCCTCTCACCACAGTCGAATTGTCGTAGATCGTCATTATTGCCCTTCACTTGTGTAGCTTGAATAATTCAGAATGAAAACCATGCTCCAGCCACCGAAGACCATTGAACTCCATAATGAACTTTACAAAACCAAAGAAGAACAGCAAATATTTTTGGTGTTTTCGAATTGGGAACAAGAACAAAAGGAAACAAGCAAACAAAGCAAAATCTTTTTGGATTTTCTTATAGCAAACCAACGATAGCAAATAAAGCAAAATAAAAGCAAGAAACCAAAATAAGCAAATGGTGAAGAGAAACAACAGAAATATTTTTGGTCTTTTAGTGTTTTAGGAAAGAAACAAAGCAAAAACAAGAAAATGAAAACTAGAAGAGTCACATAAACACAAAGCAGCAGGAATTTGTCAAACTTGACAGCAGTACACTAATCGATTTTTAAGAAATTCTTCCGCTGCCCAGCTCGAAAAGTGTTCAACTAATGAAAGTTAGATAACAACCTGGGGAACATGCTCAAAAATTGGCTTCGCAAAATAACGTTCTGGCTGTTTTTGAGAATTTTTATGGTATCAGTCCAGAATCTGTTTTCAATCAGCACTTCCCCAAATATCATCTCCCTCTTATTAGAAAACCACTTTTAGAAGCTAAACAAGTATGTACAAGTATCCAGCAATCATAATATGCAAAGAATGAGTGATGCCGGTATACCTCACCCCAAGCTTAGGCTTTTGGCCTAAGTGGAGATCAACCCCAGCGAGGGTCAGGGTTCCACGCCGGTGGATCATACATGGTGTAGTCATAATAAGGTCCTTGTGCAGAAGAAAAGGGTGAAGGCTCTACATGCCCAAAATGTTGATGCGAAGAGCTCGCTGCATCGGATGACGAGTCGAGGTGTTCCTCGGCCTCCTCCGTGCCATCCCCTTCATGCTGGCCATCCCCCTCTATGTATGCATTCAGTTCATCTTCCGTGACCGACCAATTTTCCCTGGAATCAAGGTTAAACAATGCAGGTGCAGGCAATACTACTAGTCTTTCAGTTTTCTTAGTTGTTCTCCAATTTTTCTTGTAAAATGTTATCTTGTAAGATAGGTTACTCAAATTAGATGAATCAGAAACAAAATCATGTTTAATCATGGAGACAATGTCAAGTTTCTCCATGGAGAGTTGAATATCAAGATGGTGAGATTCTACATCATGCATAGCTAATAAACGGGAGGCGATGAGACCTCCACAAATTTCTCCCTTCTCGCGGTTAGTAGCAAGTCTATGAGCTATCAAAGCACCCAAATTATAAGTCCTATCACCTTGCAATGCAGCAGCTAGGAAAACCAAATCCTGGATAGATAACTTATTTGCATTCTTTCTAGCAAGAACGCACTTGGTGATGAAATAAGCAAAGTAACGAATAGCGGGGAGTTGAATACTACTAATTTTACCACTATCGTCCGAGAAGCTTCTCCCTTGACAAATCATCTTGTATAGACTCAAGAGCTCCTGCGGTAGTCCCCTAACCTTCTCGCATGATCCCCATTGTGGCACTCTAATTGCTGCACAAAAATCATCAAAAGGCAAGTTGACAGTTTTATTATAAATTTTGTATCGAACCATGGGGTTAGTTTGGGACCGAATGAATTCAAAATCCTGCACCACTGACATGATTAGTTTTCCATATTGGCAAGGTTCACCAACAACAAAACCTTCCAACCCTGCATTGGAAATCAGATTTTGAACATCTCGCAAGATTCCTGCACTCCTCATAAAATCTGTGCATGGGTAGTAGGAGGGGTATACTCCCTCTTCGCGGTGAACTCTCATAACTTCTTGCACCTCCAATTCTTGTTGGTTTAGTTGGTGACATAAATTGCGGGAAACTACTATAGGAACTTGGTGGAGTACTAAACATGCATCAAAACTAGTTTTCACAACTTAGAACAAGCATGCAAGCTCACTAAACATGTTACCTACAGCAGCAAAATATTCAAGATATACTCAACCAAACACAATTCTACTTGGATAATCGAAAGAGTCACATACCGAAGAGCAAATGTGCCAAATTTCAGACAGAAATCTGGGCTGAGCAAAGAGATCGAGAAATCTTGAGCTCTTGAGTAGAAACGCGAGTGAGAGAAAGTTGGTGCGAGTTTTATGGGAGAGAGAGTGAGATGGGAGGAAGAGATGAGTTAGTGGGGCAAGGAGGGGGCCACACCATAGGGTGGAGCGCCCCCCTTGCTGGCCGCGCCGGCTGGTGGGGAGCCACCCTGGGGTGCCCCACTGGTCATCCCCAGGTGCTCCCAGGTGCCTCTTCGAAAAATAAGACCAACGGTATAATTTTTGTAAATTTTTGAAAACTTTGAAAAATGCACAATTCTGGGTGTCAATTTTATTATTACTGGGCAGGAAATTTTTTTGAAATCTCTATACAACTAAAGAACTTTGCAAATCAAATAGTGCTACAGCAAGTAGGACAAGTGGAGGAAAGAAAGAGATGTTGTTTAGTTCCTCTATGCATATAAAATGTATTTGTTAACAAGGTTGATCAAGTCTTGCATCAAATAAATTTTACATGGCATAAGATGAAATAAACCTCAAATCAATCATGTTACCTTGTATTGTATTGATATGGATCCAATCATAATATTTTGATATCCTTCTTTGGGCTCATATATAGGACAATCAATAGCTCCCACTTTGATAGTTCTCACATTAGAAATTGTATTAACTCCACATACTTTATCAATCCTCTTGGAGAAATAAACGGTATGCTCCTTGTCATCAACATTGAAAGTGACTTTTCCTTTATTGCAATCAATAACAGCCCCTGCGGTGTTAAGAAAATGTCTCCCAAGAATAATAGATATATTATCATCTTCAGGCATTTCCAACACAACAAAATCAGTTAATATCAAGCAGTTATTAGTAACTTGAACAGGAACATCCTCACATATACCAACAGGAATAACAGTAGATTTATCAGCCATTTGCAAAGATATATCAGTAGGTATCAACTTATCTAAATAAAGTCTCTTGTAAAGAGAAAAAAGGCATAACACTAACACCCGCTCCCAAATCACATAGAGCAGTTCTAACGTAATTATTCTTAATAGAACAAGGAATAGTAGGTATACCTAGGTCACCCAACTCTTTGGAACTTTGCCATTGAAAGAGTAATTAGCAAGCATAGTGAAAATCTCCTCATTAGGAATTTTCCTTTTGTTACAGACAATATCTTTCATATACTTTTAATAAGGAGGCAATTTAATAGCATCAGTCAAAGGGATTTGCAAGAATAAAGGTTTCATCCAATCGCAAAATTTATTATAGTGTTTTTTCCTTTAATTTTAGTTTCTTAGCAGGAAAAGGCATTTGCTTTTGAACCCATGGTTCTCTTTCATTACCATGTTTCTTAGCAATAAAATCTTCTCTAGTATACTTTTTATTTTTAGCATGCTTTTCAGGTTCATCTTCAACCCCTTCTTTATCAGAAGCATCATTCTTATCATTATCTTTATCATGTTCATTACCACTTTAAGTTTCAGCATCAGAAATAGAAATACTATTAGGATCATTAACAGGCTCAGAGGATTCTACAACAGTTTTATGTTTCTTCTTCTTTTTCTTAGAAGGAGCACTAGGTTCAATTCGTTGAGAATCTTGTTCAACTCTTTTGGGATGCCCCTTAGGATATAGAGGATCCTGGGTAGAAACACCGCCTCTAGTTCACTACAAGAAATTAGTCATGTAAGGACGTTTTGTATTAGACGTTTTTTATAACGTCGCTATGCGCTAAACCCTCCGGTTCCTAGGGTCGTTTTCTGAGACGCTGGTCATATCGTCTCAAATTTTTGACGGTAAATAGAACCCAACTCGTTAGTATTAAGTTGGAAACGTTTCGTGTGACGCACGAAACGTTGTTTATGGCCCAGCCAGCCCATTTAGAAAACCCTACTTCTGCACCCCTCTCCCTCAATCGCCGGCAGCCACCGAATCTGCGACGCGGCTCTACATGTCAAAAAAGAAAACCGCCGCTCTAATTCTCACCGTCTCCGATCTAGTGTTCCTCTCAAGAGGCTGATCTACATCCAGATTCATCCCCCGGCCGAGGATCATCTCGTTGTCGCGCTTCCACTGCCAAACATCATCAAAGTGGCTGCCCCGACTACACGTCAGCTCCATCCTGCGCTGGCCGGCATGGTGCGCGGGCGTGACTTGCAGAGCCTCGTATTTGCAGGTTAGTTCTCTCTGCTTTCCATTCCTTGCCCTCTGATGTTGTGCTATCCTATAATTTTAATCCTTTGGTAGAGGTCAATGCCCAATAAATGTTGTGGCGGGGTGTTTGCAGATCTGCAGGACAAAAAATATTCAAAGTCATCTGTAATTAGGAGATCACAGGTGGATTCACTTGGACAGATGATTAAGTTGCTCGGTATTGTCCAGTTTACGTGCTTCTAATTATGCAAAATCTGTTTTGATAACTTTTGCACACAGGGTAGATTATATCATTGTCTACTGTTTTTGCCGTACAGAATTACTGATTCATCTAGAAGTTCTTGGCCAATAGGTGAACGCGGTACGTATGTTATACTGTACAGCATGGTTTCAATTATTCTCTACATCTGCGCGTATGATTTTTTTCTCTTTTTGCTGATCAAGCTGGGGTCACATGTTTTCAGTAAACCTATAAATATGATTGCTTCTGTTCATTTTCTCTATGCCAAACCGAGAAGTATGTTTCAACTTTTACCGTTCTATACTTAACATGAATATATAACCTTTTCTACTCTTAACTATTTGGTTTTATTCTTTGAGCCTAATATACAAACTGTATGTTCCATTTTTTGCAGCTTCAGAAAATTATTTGCATTTCTAATCTAATCATTGATGTGAACTGAAAGAATTGACCCTTAAGCAAGATGTACTCACAACGCCAATGCTAAGGTACGTTCGTAAAGTTTTCTTCTAAGCTATAAGCATGTATCTGTACGGATGTTTAGCATTTAGTAACTCTTTTTCTTGCCGCGGAAGAAGGTATGCACCATTATACAAGTGTGAAGAGATGGCTATCAATTATAAATACCGCTCTCATGGTAAACACCCATGGTATTTGCTTCATTTGTGTATGTGAAAAATATAAATTATTGAATTTTATCCAGTTAATTAATTTATGTTTCAGTTGAATTTTTGACAGCGGAATTATCTGTGAACCATTTCAAGCAACAACGCAGAAAACTGCAAGGCAAATCAGCATTAGCAACGATGGAGAGCTGATCTATCATTTCTTCACGCGGAAGCTTGTAGATATATTCCAACTACTAGAAGAAAATGTATTAGATTAGGATGATTTTGCGTGGTCAAGTTTGTAATTGTTCCATGAAAATGTACAAATCACTTGTAAAGTACTGTTGTTCTCAAGAAATAAAGTGATTTTCTATAGATTCATTGTTTTCTGTTGTGCAATAGTTTCTGATAACATGATTATCCTAGTACATAGCGGGAATTTGATTGCAAAAATAAAATAATCATTTATATATATGGAATAAAAGAAAAACGTCTTAAGATTCTTTAGGACGCAAGAACATGCTTTAAAGACGACATGTGGCGGAATTTAGCAGAACGTCTCTATCGGGATAAACGCGCTTTATAGACGTCTCATGCCATATAAAGACGCTTCTAATGCGTCTGTACATAACTTGAGATGGTGCATAAGTAGACGCTTCTATGACGCTTTACACAAGCGGCTCTACAAGCGTGTAGTGACGTTTTAAAGCGTTGTTAACACATAAATTGAACGTCTCTACGTGTCTTTTATGTCGTAGTGGTTGTTACTTCATAAGCATGTTTTTCTTTAGAACTATTTTTTAACAAGTCATTTTGTACTTTAGTGAGTTGATCAATTTGAGTTTGAATCATATGAAAATGTTTAACAAGCATCTTAACATCATTGGAGGTTCTCTCCACAATATCATGCAATTCACTAATAGCTCGAGAATTTTCCATTAAATGATTCTCTACTCTCATATTAAAATTTTCTTGCTTAACAATATAATTATCAAACTCATCTAAGCATTGAGCAGGAGGTTTTGAATACGGAATATCTTCCCTAGTAAAGCGTTGAAGAGAGTTTACCTCAATCATGGATGAAGGAGAAATTATCTTACATAAATCTTCTATGGGAGGTAAGTTCTTCACATCTTCAGATTTAATACCTTTCTCCTTAAGAGATTTCTTGGCTTCCCTCATATCTTCATCATTTAATTTAATCAAACCCCTCTTCTTCAATATCGGCGTCGGGGCTAGTTCAGGTGTAGTCCAATCTTCATGATTCCGGCCTATTTTAGCCAATAATTCTTAGCTTCGTCTGGAGTTCTTTTCCTGAAAACACAACCAGCACAACTATCCAGGTAGACCCTAGACTCAATGGTTAGTCCACTATAAAATATATCAAGTAAATCATTCTTTTCCAGATCATGTC
Source organism: Lolium perenne (assembly GCF_019359855.2). Classification (NCBI taxonomy): domain Eukaryota; kingdom Viridiplantae; phylum Streptophyta; class Magnoliopsida; order Poales; family Poaceae; genus Lolium; species Lolium perenne. The sequence continues at coordinate 314,932,063 of NC_067245.2, forward strand.
CAGGTCGAGCTCTGATAAGAGAGCAAAATCTTGTCCAAGCTTCAGGCAATTTCTCTCCATCTTCCTGGTCAAAATTATAAATTCTCTGCAAAGCAATATGTTGAGCACTAGCAGGAAAGTATTTTCGAAAGAAAACATCAAGCAAACCAGTTGGATTATCAATAGAACCAGGAGGCAAACTATTATACCAAGTTTTAGCATCATCCTTTAATGATAAAGGAAAGATTTTAGCAACAAAATAAGTACGCATCTTGACATCATTAGAAAACAAGCTACTCAAAGTAGAAAGCTCATTCATGTATTCTACAGCACTTTCTTTTTCAGTACCACAAAAGGGTCTTTTCTCAACAATAGCTATATGAGATAGATCAAGAGAAAAATCATAATCTTTATCCTTAATATTTATAGGAGATGTGGCAAATTTAGGATCAGGAGATAGCTTATATCTAACAGTATGTTGTGCAAGGAACTTTTTAATTTTTCTTGCATAAGTAGTAGCATTGCATTTATCAATAAAATCATCATCAAGTTCCACATAATCCTCATCAGGATCATCACTAGAGTATTCAACAGACTCAGGTGAATTAACAGGTGTGGCAGTATTTTCATTAGGAGTTTCAGTATTTTCAATTTGTCTAGACCTAGCAATTGTAGCATCTAGAAAAGATCCCAATGAACCACTATCATCAAGCACAGCAGAAGCATCATCAAAATTATAAGAGTTTTCAGATTCAGAAGAAGTACCAGCATGTGCAGCTTGTGGTGGAGAAACAAGTTGACTTATCACAGATGGTGAATCAAGAGCAGCAGAGGTACTCAGAGTTGTACCTTTTCTTGTAGTGGATAGTAATATGGCGACTTTAGGATCGCGAGATTTACCCATGATGGAGAATTTGCAGCGAACAATATCAATCCAAGTGAACTTCCAAATAAAGCTATGCTCCCCGGCAACGGCGCCAGAAAATAGTCTTGATGATCCACAAGTATAGGGGATCGCAACAGTCTTCGAGGGAAGTAAAACCCAATTTATTGATTTGACACAAGGGGAGACAAAGAATACTTGAAAACCTTAACAGCGGAGTTGTCAATTCAGCTGCACCTGGAAACAGACTTGCTCGCAAGAGTTTATCAGTAGTAACAGTTTTATAGCAGTAGCAGTAGTGAAATATCAGCAGCAGTGTAACAAAGACAGCAGTAGTGATTATAGTAAACAGCAGGATTAAAATACTGTAGGCACAGGGATGGATGAACGGACGTTGCATGGATGAGAGAAACTCATGTAACAATTAAAGCAGGGCATTTGCAGATAGTGATAAAACAGTATCCAAGTACTAAGTAATCCATAGGCATGTGCTCCATATTTAGTCGTACGTGCTCGCAATGAGAAACTTGCACAACATCTTTTGTCCTACCAGCCGGTGGCAGCCGGGCCTCTAGGGAATCTACTGGAAATTAAGGTACTCCTTTTAATAGAGCATCGGAGCAAAGCATTAACACTCCGTGAACACATGTGATCCTCACATCACTGCCTTCCCCTCCGGTTGTCCCAATTTCTGTCACTTTGGGGCCTCGGGTTCCGGACAGCGACATGTGTATACAACTTGCAGGTAAGATCATAAAACAACGAATATCATCATGAAACAATAACATGTTCAGATCTGAGATCATGGCACTCGGGCCCTAGTGACAAGCATTAAGCATAACAAGTTGCAACAATATCATCAAAGTACCAATTACGGACACTAGGCACTATGCCCCTAACAATCTTATGCTATTACATGACCAATCTCATCCAATCCCTACCATCCCCATCAGCCTACAGCGGGGGAATTACTCACACATTGATGGGGGAAACATGGCTGGTCGATGGAGAGGCGTCGGTGGTGATGATGGCGATGATCTCCTCCAATTCCCCGTCCCGGCGGAGTGCCAGAACGGAGTTTCTGGTCCCGAGACGGAGTTTCGCGATGGCGGCGATGTTCTGGATGGTTTCTGGCGACTTCGACTTCTCGTCTCGCGTTTTTAGATCGAAACCCTTAAGTAGTCCAGAGGGGGGCGTCAGAGGTTGGCCGAGGCGGCCTCACAATAGGGCGGCGCGCCCCCCTCCTAGGCCGCGCCGGCCCATGGTGCGGGGGCCGTGGGCCCCCCTGGCCTGCCCTTCTGGCTCCGTGAATCTTCGGGAAAAATAAGCCCTTTGACATTAATTCCGGGGATTTTCCTGAAAGTTGAATTTCTGCACAAAAACGAGACACCAGGGCAATTCTGCTGAAAACAGCGTTAGTCCGTGTTAGTTGCATCCAAAATACATAAATTAGAGGCAAAACAATAGCAAAAGTGTTCGGTAAAGTAGATACGTTTTGGACGCAGAATTTAACCGAATCAGGAGGTGGGCCGTGATTTAGATGGGCTTGGAAGCTACACACGTAAAGGTGTAGTTTGTTGTTCCTAGAGGGATTGTTCCGGGGATCGACTTTATGTTGGTTTTTAGGCCTCTTTAGGGATAGTTTTTTCTATTATCTTATGTATCTGCTAGGCTCAATTACGTGTAGGACGTTCCGGTTATGCGGTGAAAACCCTAAACTATCGTAGGTTGATTCATCTTGGTATGGATTAAGCAGGATCCCAATGTTATTGCAAATCCAACACGAACCATGGGGCAATCGGCTCTTTGAGCCGATCCACAGAACAATTTAAGAGCCGATCGGGGCTCGTATTTAATGTTTACGTGTTTGCCATGCAGGAAACTAATCGAAGCAATCCAACACCTTCCTGACCAGGTATAGGTCAGGTGGCACGCCCTTGCATTCAGCTGGGACGTGTGGCAGAGGCATTGCGGGCCGTCGCCCGAGGGACCAGAGCCAACCGCAGTTCTGGGAGCCTCCCGGCTCTACTGTGTTGCCTGTCGCTGCTCGCCGGTGGGTTTTGGCAGCAACACACGTAAAGTAGATACACGAATTTAACCGAATCAGGAGGTGGGCCGTGATTTAGATGGGCTTGGAAGCTACACACGTAAAGGAGATTATGAATCGGCCTTATACGAGAATTTGGGCTAAGTGGCCCGTGTATCTGTAATTTATAGTAGATTCCGTGTCGGTTAGAATTAAGAGTTAGAGTTTAGCTCGTACACGATTGGGATTATTCCCGAGTTAGAAAGTCTACGGACTGTAAATATGTATCTAGGGTTATTGAGAAAGGAGGACGAACACGTTCACAACAAACCAATCTAGGCGCATCGCCACCCCTTGTTTCGAGGGTTTCTTCCGGGTAAGCGTCATGCTGCCTAGATCGCATATTGCGATCTAGGCAGTATCTATTTATTCGTTACCTGGTGTTGCTCGTGCTGAAGCCTTGTTGATGGCGAGCAACACCGTTATCATAGATGTTTTAGGGCTGACGTGGATGCTTTTTTGATATACTTGCTTAGCTATGCCACCCTTCAACGTCTAGCTGCCTTTGCACCTATTTTAGGTGTAAGGGCAGCATCTTGCTTAGTCTTTATTTGGTAAATCTGATCCGTTATAGTTGGTCCTTGGTCTCCAAGGATTGGTTTGATATCCGCATGGTTAGGCCTTGCAAACGGGTTGAATGATCCGGTGGCGCGTAAGGTGTAGTTTGCTGTTCCTAGAGGGATTGTTCCGGGGATCGACTTTATGTTGGTTTTTAGGCCTCTTTAGGGATAGTTTTTTCTATTATCTTATGTATCTGCTAGGCTCAATTACGTGTAGGACGTTCCGGTTATGCGGTGAAAACCCTAAACTATCGTAGGTTGATTCATCTTGGTATGGATTAAGCAGGATCCCCATGTTATTGCAAATCCAACACGAACCATGGGGCAATCGGCTCTTTGAGCCGATCCGCAGAACAATTTAAGAGCCGATCGGGGCTCGTATTTAATGTTTACGTGTTTGCCATGCAGGAAACTAATCGAAGCAATCCAACACCTTCCTGACCAGGTATAGGTCAGGTGGCACGCCCTTGCATTCAGCTGGGACGTGTGCCAGAGGCATTGCGGGCCGTCGCCCGAGGGACCAGAGCCAACTGCAGTTCTGGGAGCCTCCCGGCTCTGCTGTGTTGCCCGTCGCTGCTCGCCGGTGGGTTTTGGCAGCAACACATTCTGGCACGCCCGGTGGGACATTCTTCCGCAACTACGTCAACATCTGCGGCTGAGATGGCAGACGAACCAGTCACGTACGAAGATTTACCTGAGGAGCATAAGAAAAAGTATGATGAGATGAAAGCTCTCTTAGAATCCGATCTCATCGGCTCTTTTGCGAAGACCCGATCACATGTCATCAGGTGGAAAGGGTTCTCGCCCGAGGGTGCTCTCGATCAAGTAGATCTGTCTACCCCTTCAGAGGAACGCACCAGAGCTCTGCGCCAGGAGGTCAACTACATGGTAGCTCATTCTGTACACCGCCATTCTGAGAGCTTGGTAAATGCTTTTGAGCGCGTTGCGGTCCGCGTGGTTCAGGAGATTATGAAGCATCAGTATTCTCCATCGGGGCCAGCCCTAGGGACTCACCAGGGAGAAATCCCGTTCCAAACCAGACCGCAGCTTCCATTTGCACTTGCCGCTCCAGAGCCGCCGGGTTCACCGGCGTACGTCGTCTACAAGGTTGGAGGCGATCCTGGCGATTACCAATTCCTGTACGAGCCACCTAAGGAAATCCCACATGGATATGTGTGCACGTACGTACCGGATTCTAATACCTTCGCGCGCACGAACCAGATTTCATCAGGGGGGATTCCTGGAGCGCTTGCAGTGATTCCTGGAGCAGATGTAGATAAGAAGGCGTGGCTAGCTAAATACGCCACCGGAACAAGTCATGACAGCTCAGCTCCTGCAGCTAGTACAGTGGAACAGATCAGCACGATCTTGAGAGACCAGTTCGGCATACTGCCAAAGAGGAAAACAATCGGCTATTCCAAGCCGTACCCTAATGACTATGATCTGATTCCACTGCCACCCAAATATCGGCTCCCTGAGTTCTCAAAGTTCAGTGGATCAGAAGGGTCCAGCTCAATTGAACACGTGAGCCGATATTTAGCACAGTTGGGCATGATTTCAGCATCAGACCAGCTACGCGTAAGGTTTTTCGCGCAATCTCTCACAGGACCAGCTTTCGGGTGGTACACCTCATTGCCGCCAGATTCCATCCGGACATGGAAGCAGTTCGGGGAGCAGTTTTACATTCAATATCACTCAGAAACTACCGAAGCTGGCATTGCCGATCTGGCACAGGTACGGCAGAGGCACGGAGAAACGGTGTCTGAATATATCCAGCGTTTTAGGACTGTGAAGAACCGATGCTATTCGGCTCGTATAACGGAGAAAGAAGCAGTCGAGCTGGCGGTATCAGGCCTCGCAGCACCAATCAAGGACCTGGTTTTCCAAGTTGAGTACAACTCGCTGGCACACATGGCACAAAAGTTAACAGCATATGAGCAGCGTCACCCGGAGTTGTACCAAGACAAGTTCAAGCGTCTGGTAGCCCTGGTTGAGATGGACGAGGTTGGAGACTCTGCAGAAGACCAGGAGGTAGCCGTAGCCGAATGGGCTCGGGGGGCAGCCCCCGTGACCTGTACATGGGTGAAGCCACAAGGGCCAACAAAAGGGTTTGACTTCGATGTAAGTAAAGCTGAGCAAATTTTTGATCTGCTGCTCAAAGGAAAACAGCTGAAACTACCCGAAGGCCATAAAATCCCTACGGCGCAGGAGATAAACGGGAAACCATACTGCAAATGGCACCACTCGTTCACCCACGTCACCAATGACTGCAAAGAGTTGCGTCGACAGATCCAGTTGGCGATAGAGCAAGGCCGTCTGATCTTCGGACAGTTTGCCATGAAAGTGGACACGCATCCGTTCCCTGGCGTCAACATGGTAGAACTCAGTCGCTCCGCAAGGCGTCGGCTAGATTTCTCGTTCGGTGTCAACATGGCAGGGTCTGCATACCGTCATTGCAAAGACGACGAAGAAAGCAGTCACTCCCGCAGCAAGGACAAAGAGGAGGCCGGTTCAAGCGATCGGCCCCGATATGATGACAAGAGGTACATCACTGAAGAACAAGTGAGGAACGTGCGGTATCAGCGGCCACTCTCAGACCATCTCCTCAATAAATACGAGCGTCAGTACGACCGACGTCAGCGGTACAACAGAGACGACCAAGGATATCATCGGTCTGACGTGGACAATGGAAGATATCGTCAGTATGATCGAGATGACGAGAGATACGATCACCACGCAAAGGAGACGCCACGAGAACAGGAAGACGTGGACAGGCACTGGGACTGTCCTTTCTTTAAGCATTGCTGGGATTCAGGGATGAGCCGATTGCCTACAGTCGACAACTGCCCGGAGTGCAGACAGAAGAAGAAGGGCACACGCGACGAGTCAGTGTTCAAGCGTCTAGGGCCGCTCCCATCTCAGAACAGGCGAGCCGAGCCACCTCGGGAGGAAGATCTCGAGGATTCGGAGGATGAAGAAAAAGACCGATACCATCGGCCAAGGTGGTGCCCAGATGGACTTAGTCACTCCCAGAAGCGTAGAGTTCAGCGCCTACGTAGCTTGGAGGAAGCTGAGGCGCAATACCTGCACACATTGAGGAAGGCGCGGCCCGATCTGGCCGTGAAAATTCAGCAAACCTTGGACGCAGAAGATCGGCCACCAAAGAAGAAATGGCGCCCCAAACAAACAAAAGCCGATGCGAAGGCATCGGCTGGCACAAATATGGTGTTCATACTTCCCTCGGAGTTCTGTGCTCCAAGAAACGAAGAAGTGCCGATAGCACAGCTCGACTGCGGTCCACAACCAGTTATCTTTGAAAAGCCACGGGAGAAGAGCTACAAACATCTGAAGGCCCTGTACCTGAAAGGGTATATCAATGGACAGCCTGTTGGCAGGATGCTGGTTGACACGGGAGCGGCAGTTAATATCATGCCATACTCCATGCTACGGCGTTTGGGGCACTCTAACTCGGATCTGATCAAGACCAACGTCACGCTAAGCGACTTCAACGGCCAAGCATCAGAGACTCAAGGTGTTCTGAACGTGGACCTAACTGTAGGCCGAAAAACCGTCCCTACGTCATTCTTCATCGTCGACAGAAAAAGCACCTACGCTGTCCTGCTAGGGAGAGATTGGATTCACGCCAACTGCTGCATTCCATCCACGATGCACCAATGCCTGATACAATGGGATGGAGATGAAGTGGAAGTCGTCCATGCCGATGATTCGATTGAGATCTCAACAGCTGGCATGAACATTTGGGACGCGGACGGTCAAGAGCCGCTCTCTGGAGTCAGTTTAGACGGCTGTGAGCGTATTGAGGTTACAAAAAAACGGGGTGAGGCTGGTCTTATCCACTGGCCTGATAGAGTAACAGCACCAAAGTCACTAGACAGGTGTAGCAAGGCCGATCCCTGTGATCGGCCCCAAAAGATAAAAATGAGTTGTAAACCTTCGTTGAGCAATGCAATGAAAAAGGAGGCCGATTCAGGCAATCGGCCCATATTACCCTCATCATATATTTTACCTGCGTTCAACATTGACCTAGCAGGTGATGGAAAGCTAGGGTATGGGTTTACATCGGCCGACGAGCTAAAATAGGTCGACATTGGTCCTGATGCAGCCGATGTTCAGGAGCAGTTCCTCGGACAGGATAATTAGGGAGCCGATATCTTCAATTGCCTAAAAGATTCGGCTCGGGGGGGCACCTAAACGGATAAGCATGTGCAATGATGTACACATGCGCGATGATGGACAGCGAAATATAGGGGCCGATGCATAAAATCGGCCGGAGAAAAAAAATGCACACACAAGCCACAGCCGATGCATAGACGTCGACTTTAGAATATAAAAGGCTGATTGATGGCGTGTAACTCACACGTTCTCACACGTTCGTTGGGAACCCCAAGAGGAAGGTATGATGCGCACAGCAGCAAGTTTTCCCTCAGAAAGAAACCAAGGTTTATCGAACCAGGAGGAGCCAAGAAGCACGTTGAAGGTTGATGGCGGCGGGATGTAGTGCGGCGCAACACCAGGGATTCCGGCGCCAACGTGGAACCTGCACAACACAACCAAAGTACTTTGCCCCAACGAAACAGTGAGGTTGTCAATCTCACCGGCTTGCTGTAACAAAGGATTAACCGTATTGTGTGGAAGATGATTGTTTGCAGAAAACATTAGAACAAGTATTGCAGTAGATTGTATTTCAGTAAAGAGAATTGGACCGGGGTCCACAGTTCACTAGAGGTGTCTCTCCCATAAGACGAACAGCATGTTGGGTGAACAAATTACAGTTGGGCAATTGACAAATAAAGAGAGCATGACCATGCACATACATATCATGATGATTATAGTGAGATTTAATTGGGCATTACGACAAAGTACATAGACCGCCATCCAACTGCATCTATGCCTAAAAAGTCCACCTTCAGGTTATCATCCGAACCCCCTCCAGTATTAAGTTGCAAAGCAACAGACAATTGCATTAAGTATGGTGCGTAATGTAATCAACAACTACATCCTTAGACCTAGCATCAATGTTTTATCCCTAGTGGCAACAGCACAACACAACCTTAGAACTTTACATCGTCCTGTGTCAATGCGGGCATGAACCCACTATCGAGCATAAGTACTCCCTCTTGGAGTTACAAGCATCTACTTGGCCAGAGCATCTACTAGTAACGGAAAGCATGCAAGATCATAAACAACACGTAGATATAACTTTGATAATCAACATAACAAGTATTCTCTATTCATCGGATCCCAACAAATGCAACATATAGAATTACAGATAGATGATCTTGATCATGTTAGGCAGCTCACAAGATCCGACAATGATAGCACAATGGGGAGAAGACAACCATCTAGCTACTGCTATGGACCCATAGTCCAGGGGTAGACTACTCACTCATCACTCCGGAGGCGACCATGGCGGTGTAGAGTCCTCCGGGAGATGAATCCCCTCTCCGGCCGGGTGCCGGAGGCGATCTCCTGGATCCCCCGAGATGGGATCGGCGGTGGCGGCGTCTCAGTAAGGTTTTCCGTATCGTGGCTCTCGGTACTGGGGGTTTCGCAACGGAGGCTATTTGTAGGCGGAAGGGCAGGTCAAGAGGCGGCACGAGGGGCCCACACCATAGGGCCGCGCGGCCAAGGGCCAGGCCGCGCCGCCCTAGGGTGTCGCCACCTCGTGGCCCCACTTCGTCTCCTCTTCGGACTTCTGGAAGCTTCGTGGCAAAATAGGACCCTGGGCGTTGATTTCGTCCAATTCCGAGAATATTTCGTTACTAGGATTTCTGAAACCAAAAACAGCAAGAAAACAAGAATCGGCACTTCGGCATCTTGTTAATAGGTTAGTTCCGAGAAAATGCACGAATATGACATAAAGTCCGCATAAAACCTGTAGATAACATCAATCAAGTGGCCTGGCTCCTAAGAAATTATCGATACGTCGCAGACGTATCGCATCCCCAAGCTTAGTTACGCTCGTCCCGGCGAGGTAAAACGATAACACAGATAATTTCTGGAGTGACATGCCATCATAATCTTGATCATACTATTTGTAAAGCATATGTAGTGAATGCAGCGATCAAAACAATGTATATGACATGAGTAAACAAGTGAATCATAAAGCAAAGACTTTTCATGAATAGCACTTCAAGACAAGCATCAATAAGTCTTGCATAAGAGTTAACTCATAAAGCAATAATTCAAAGTAAAAGCATTGAAGCAACACAAAAGAAGATTAAGTTTCAGCGGTTGCTTTCAACTTGTAACATGTATATCTCATGGATATTGTCAACATAGAGTAATATAATAAGTGCAATAAGCAAGTATGTAGGAATCAATGCACAGTTCACACAAGTGTTTGCTTCTTGAGGTGGAGAGAAATAGGTGAACTGACTCAACATTGAAAAGTAGAAGAATGGTCCTCATAGAGGAAAAGCATCAATTGCTATATTTGTGCTAGAGCTTTGATTTTGAAAACATGAAACAATTTTGTCAACGGTAGTAATAAAGCATATGCATCATGTAAATTATATCTTATAAGTTGCAAGCCTCATGCATAGTGTACTAATAGTGCCCGCACCTTGTCCTAATTAGCTTGGACTACCGGATCATCACAATGCACTGTTTTTACCAAGTGTCACAAAGGGGTACCTCTATGCCGCCTGTACAAAGGTCTAAGGAGAAAGCTCGCATTGGATTTCTCGCTATTGATTATTCTTCAACTTAGACATCCATACCGGGACAACATAGACAACAGATAATGGACTCCTCTTTTATGCATGAGCATGTAACAACAATTAATAATTTTCTCATTTGAGATTGAGGATATATGTCCAAAACTGAAACTTCCACCATGGATCATGGCTTTAGTTAGCGGCCCAATGTTCTTCTCTAACATATGCATGCTTAACCATAAGGTGGTAGATCTCTCTTACTTCAGACAAGACGGATATGCATAGCAACTCACATGAAATTCAACAACGAATAGTTGATGGCGTCCCCAGTGAACATGGTTATCGCACAACAAGCAACTTAATAAGAGATAAAGTGCATAATTACATATTCAATACCACAATAGTTTTTTAAGCTATTTGTCCCATGAGCTATATATTGCAAAGGTGAAGAATGGAATTTTAAAGGTAGCACTCAAGCAATTTACTTTGGAATGGCGGAAAACACCATGTAGTAGGTAGGTATGGTGGACACAAATGGCATAGTGGTTGGCTCAAGTATTTTGGATGCATGAGAAGTATTCCCTCTCGATACAAGGTTTAGGCTAGCAAGGTTTATTTGAAACAAACACAAGGATGAACCGGTGCAGCAAAACTCACATAAAAGACATATTGAAAACATTATAAGACTCTACACCGTCTTCCTTGTTGTTCAAACTCAATACTAGAAATTATCTAGACCTTAGAGAAACCAAATATGCAAACCAAATTTAAGCATGCTCTATGTATTTCTTCATTAATGGGTGCAAAGCATATGATGCAAGAGCTTAATCATGAGCACAACAATTGCCAAGTATCACATTACCCAAGACATTTATAGCAATTACTACATGTATCATTTTCCAATTCCAACCATATAACAATTTAACGAAGGAGAAACTTCGCCATGAATACTATGAGTAGAAACCAAGGACATACTTGTCCATATGCTACAGCGGAGCGTGTCTCTCTCCCATAAAGTGAATTCTAGGATCCATTTTATTCAAACAAAACAAAAAACAAAAACAAACCGACGCTCCAAGAAAAAGCACATAAGATGTGATGGAATACAAATATAGTTTCAGGGGAGGTACCTGATAATGTTGTCGATGAAGAAGGGGATGCCTTGGGCATCCCCAAGCTTAGACGCTTGAGTCTTCTTGATATATGCAGGGGTGAACCACCGGGGCATCCCCAAGCTTAGAGCTTTCACTCTCCTTGATCATGTTGCATCATACTCCTCTCTTGATCCTTGAAAACTTCCTCCACACCAAACTCGAAACAACTCATTAGAGGGTTAGTGCACAATATAAATTGACATATTCAGAGGTGACACAATCATTCTTAACACTTCTGGACATTGCATAATGCTACTGGACATTAGTGGATCAAAGAAATTCATCCAACATAGCAAAAGAGGCAATGTGAAATAAAAGGCAGAATCTGTCGAAACAGAACAGTTCGTATTGACGAATTTTAAAATGGCACCAGACTTGCTCAAATGAAAATGCTCAAATTGAATGAAAGTTGCGTACATATCTGAGGATCATGCACGTAAATTGGCTTAATTTTCTGAGCTACCTACAGGGAGGTGGACCCAGATTCGTGACAGCAAAGAAATCTGGAACTGCGCAGTAATCCAAATCTAGTACTTACTTTTCTATCAACGGCTTAACTTGGCACAACAAAACACAAAACTAAGATAAGGAGAGGTTGCTACAGTAGTAAACAACTTCCAAGACACAAAATAAAAACAAAGTACTGTAGTAAAATAAACACATGGGTTATCTCCCAAGAAGTTCTTTCTTTATAGCCATTAAGATGGGCTCAGCAGTTTTAATGATGCACTCGCAAGAAATAGTATTTGAAGCAAAAGAGAGCATCAAGAGGCAAATTCAAAACAAATTTAAGCCTAACAGGCTTCCTATGAAAAGGAATCTTGTAAATAAACAAGTTCATGAAGAGCAAAGTAACAAGCATAGGAAGATAGAACAAGTGTAGCTTCAAAAATTTCAGCACATAGAGAGGTGTTTTAGTAACATGAAAATTTCTACAACCATATTTTCCTCTCTCATAATAACTTTCAGTAGTATCATGAGCAAACTCAACAATATAACTATCACATAAAGCATTCTTATCATGAGTCTCATGCATAAAATTATTACTCTCCACATAAGCATAGTCAATTTTATTAGTTGTAGTAGGAGCAAATTCAACAAAGTGGCTATCATCATATATAGGAGGCATATTGTAATCATAAAAGAAAATTTTCTCCTCAATGCTTGGGGGACTAAAAAGATCATGCTCATCAGAGCCAGCTTCCCCAAGCTTATAATTTTCCATAGCATTAGCAACAATGGTGTTCAAAGCATTCATAGTAATAACATTCCCATTAGCATGCATATAAAGTTCCATGGGTTTTTTAATTCTCTCTTCAAACACATCATGTCCTAATTCAAGATAAAGTTCATAAAGATCTCTCATATTTTTGTTGTTTTCCATTATGCTTAACTAGTGAAATAAAAACATGCATGATATTAAGTAAAGTAAAACAAGTAACTAATTTTTTTGTGTTTTTGATATAGAGTGCAAGACAGTAAATAAATTAAAACTAGCAACTAATTTTTGTATTTTGATATAGTGCAGCAAACAAAGTAGTAACTAAAACTAAGCAAGACAAAAACAAAGTAAAGAGATTGGGAAGTGGAGACTCCCCTTGCAGCGTGTCTTGATCTCCCCGGCAACGGCGCCAGAAAAAGAGCTTGATGGCGTGTAACTCACACGTTCGTTGGGAACCCCAAGAGGAAGGTATGATGCGCACAGCAGCAAGTTTTCCCTCAGAAAGAAACCAAGGTTTATCGAACCAGGAGGAGCCAAGAAGCACGTTGAAGGTTGATGGCGGCGGGATGTAGTGCGGCGCAACACCAGGGATTCCGGCGCCAACGTGGAACCTGCACAACACAACCAAAGTACTTTGCCCCAACGAAACAGTGAGGTTGTCAATCTCACCGGCTTGCTGTAACAAAGGATTAACCGTATTGTGTGGAAGATGATTGTTTGCGAAAACAAGAGAACAAGTATTGCAGTAGATTGTATTTCAGTAAAGAGAATTGGACCGGGGTCCACAGTTCACTAGAGGTGTCTCTCCCATAAGACGAACAGCATGTTGGGTGAACAAATTACAGTTGGGCAATTGACAAATAAAGAGAGCATGACCATGCACATACATATCATGATGATTATAGTGAGATTTAATTGGGCATTACGACAAAGTACATAGACCGCCATCCAACTGCATCTATGCCTAAAAAGTCCACCTTCAGGTTATCATCCGAACCCCCTCCAGTATTAAGTTGCAAAGCAACAGACAATTGCATTAAGTATGGTGCGTAATGTAATCAACAACTACATCCTTAGACATAGCATCAATGTTTTATCCCTAGTGGCAACAGCACAACACAACCTTAGAACTTTCATCATTTGTCCTGTGTCAATGCAGGCATGAACCCACTATCGAGCATAAGTACTCCCTCTTGGAGTTACAAGCATCTACTTGGCCAGAGCATCTACTAGTAACGGAAAGCATGCAAGATCATAAACAACACGTAGATATAACTTTGATAATCAACATAACAAGTATTCTCTATTCATCGGATCCCAACAAACGCAACATATAGAATTACAGATAGATGATCTTGATCATGTTAGGCAGCTCACAAGATTCGACAATGATAGCACAATGGGGAGAAGACAACCATCTAGCTACTGCTATGGACCCATAGTCCAGGGGTAGACTACTCACTCATCACTCCGGAGGCGACCATGGCGGTGTAGAGTCCTCCGGGAGATGAATCCCCTCTCCGGCAGGGTGCCGGAGGCGATCTCCTGGATCCCCCGAGATGGGATCGGCGGTGGCGGCGTCTCAGTAAGGTTTTCCGTATCGTGGCTCTCGGTACTGGGGGTTTCGCAACGGAGGCTATTTGTAGGCGGAAGGGCAGGTCAAGAGGCGGCACGAGGGGCCCACACCATAGGGCCGCGCGGCCAAGGGCCAGGCCGCGCCGCCCTAGGGTGTCGCCACCTCGTGGCCCCACTTCGTCTCCTCTTCGGACTTCTGGAAGCTTCGTGGCAAAATAGGACCCTGGGCGTTGATTTCGTCCAATTCCGAGAATATTTCGTTACTAGGATTTCTGAAACCAAAAACAGCAGAAACAAAGAATCGGCACTTCGGCATCTTGTTAATAGGTTAGTTCCAGAAAATGCACGAATATGACATAAAGTGTGCATAAAACATGTAGATAACATCAATAATGTGGCATGGATCATAAGAAATTATCGATACGTCGGAGACGTATCACTGATGCATAGCCATCGACTCTAGAGTTATTACATAGAGAGGCTCTACTGAAGAAATACATTGAGGGCATGGAGGGCGTCAACACGGATACGATCCACCTCGGCGATCTCTGCCTCATCATCCTCGTCCTTGCCTGTCACTGGCTGGCTGTTCAGGGAGCGTATTTCGGCCAGATCAGTCTTCAGTTCAGTTTTGAGGCCTTCTGCTTCCTCTTGGGAGCGGGCAATAAGAGCTTCCTTATCTTGGATAAGCTGTTTTGTTACCCGGACCCTCTCTTCGAGGTTCTCCAGCTCCTTGCGCAGGGTCTCAAGTTCGGTACTGCTGACAGAAGTGTCAGTTTTGGTGTCCAAGGCAGCCTTTTTCTCATTAAGCCGTTGACACTTGGCTGCGATGTCGACTTTCAACGGGAGCTGGGCGTGCCGAAGGTTAATTCTCTGACGAGCCAACTGCACCCGTGACCTGAAAACTGACAGAGTCACGGCTGGCCAAAGTTTCACCTGCAATGCAACAGGGAGATGGGGCTGAATGTCTTCAAGAATGCCCTTCACTTCCTCGGGGTTTTCAACCAATGTCTCAATGGAGGAAGAGAGCAAATCCTTGAGACGCTGGAGTTGACCATGGGTAGTGCTGGGTCCTGGCTCTTCGCTGGCCCTGAAAGTAGCTGGTTCGATGGATTCAGGGTCGAACGATAGCAAGCTTAAGAGGTCACATCCCTGACAAACAAACAAGAGCAGCGTCAGTATGCAGCAAAGGGGAAAGGATAGATCCAAGAGGAAGGAATGTAGCTCTCCTAAGACCAATGGGACAGCCGATGAGGAGATGATCGGCTCTTGTGTTTCTGATGTGGGCTTAGCCAAGTTGGCAACCTGGTCAGCTACGCTCTTAGAGGTTGCTAGGTCCAGGGTGGCGGATGGCATCAGTACCTCCTCAACCTCCCCACTAGAGGTGTCATCAGTCTGCAAAGGGAATGGTTAGCCAATGCAGGCAGTGATGGGTCAGTATGAAATACGAGCCAAGGAGGGTATGGAGAGTAATTACGTTTGAAACCTCTTGATTTGATGCAGGGGCTTGCGGTTCCTTTCGAGCTCTCTTGGTGCATCGGCTCTTTGTGCGTACCTTGGTTGGAGCTTGAGGGGCAACAAGTTCAATAACTGACCTTTTCTTGGAAGCCGATGGTGGAAGATCTGGCTGACCCTGCATGGTGATCTTCCCAGAATGGCCCGAGCTCGAATGCCCTTGACTGGTTTGTGTTTCCTTGCTAGAGTTGTCATCAAGGGATGTCTGAAAAATAAGAGTTATTAAGCCCCAACATATTTACAAACCATAAGATAGATCAGCCAGGGCATGAGCCGACTTACGTGTGAACTCTCTTGAATTGGAATAGGGTTTTGGCGCTTCAGGGTCTTCCTGGCAGCTACCTTCCTCACTGCTGCTCTCGCTTTGATTGAGACTCGGGGGCAGCCGGTTCGGAAGATACTCTGCTCTTGGAAGCCGATTCTGGTGAAATCGGCTGACTCTGCATCACCACCTTTTTCAAGGGTGGCGAGTTCTTGCAGAAGAGAACCACCGGAGCTGGTGGGAGAAATGTGAAGGGGGAGCCGTCATCATGTGTAGGCTCTGGACCGTCCAGTTGCTGCAAAAGACAGGGTAAAGTGGTGAAAACAATCTTGTTGCCTCGCGCGAGCCACTTCAAACAGAATTCACGGGTACTGGTACCTGTTCTGCGGGGATATCATATTCAGCATCAAGTTGTTTCAGCAGCGGTCCCAGAGCTCTCTTGAAAGCATGAGTCTTCCACATTGACCACCAGGTCTCGAAACCATCAGTCGATGAGATGAAAGAGAGGTTGTGAGGGACTGGGATGGTTAGAGCGTCGAAGAAAGAGTAACACCTCTGACCAGTGAGGACATCAGGCAACTCAGCTCTGCTCTCTGTCAGGTGGTGGAGGAAGAAATGAGGAGACACCTGCCCAAGACCAAACCGCCGGGCTGCTACGACCGGCTGGTAAGATTCGTAACCAGGTTTGATGATCCGGTTGGAAGAGCTCATGACAACTGGAAGGAAGCAGGGACGGATCATGATGGAATACAACTGCCGTGTGCTGGCGTCATCGGCAAAGCTGTCTAGCCTGAAGGAGACTGAATTTTCAAAATTTTCAGACTCCCGGTAAGGGAAGAAGAGAGGGTCGTCCAAGCCTTGGTAGAAAACTCTGAACCATTCTGATGCTTCTTGGGGAATCAGTTTACTACCTGGAAGGCTATACAGAGCTTGGCCATAGCTGGTGCATCGGATTGGCTTCCCATTAGCATTTGGAAAGGAGCAGGTGGCCAAAGGTGGGAAGTTCGGGATGTGATTCTGGAAATACAGCTGAGCCCATAGCTGAATGAACCACCAGGGACCCCCTGTTTTGACTGTCTTTTGGGAGAATAGATTGACAGACGTCAGTTGGAGATATCGATAAACTTCTCCCAGGAACAGTTTGCCGATGCCAAGCTGAGTGCCTCTGGCAAGTTCATAGGCCAAGGAAAGGTAGTTCTTGGTTGGAGCAAGCGAAGGGCCACAGAATATGAAGTGTTCCAACCAGAAATTCAGAAAAGCTATGTGTTCTTTCTCTGTTACAGGGCCTTTAGTTTTCATGTGGTGTCTAAGATAAGCACCCCAGTTTGTGCACTCTGTTTTGGAAGAGAGTTTGAAAGGGACCTTTGGTAGCCTAAAGGCAGAGGGGCTGGGGGATGCAATGTCTAGACTAGTGATCATGGCCACATCTAGAAGAGTTGGTGTCATGGGGCCGTGGCCGAACATGAAACTGTTCAGAGCATCAGACCAAAAGTAGCCGATGGTTTTCAAGAGGTTTTCATGTTTCTCAAGCGGAGACAGCGATAGAGATAAAGCATCGGCTATTCATGTGGTTTCCCATTTGGCTTGTTGGGACTTAGCTACCCTACTGTACCATGATACCCAATCTTCGGGAGGGTTAGGCCAGGCTCGTAAGCAGTCGGCCTAGGAAGTCAGATCTAGGGTTTGGCTCACAAAAGGGATCCTATTGGCCTCGCACGAAATCAAATGGGCAGGACTCTCGGTAGAACGAGGACCAAGACAGAGGGAATTTGGAAGAGAAGGATGCGGCAGCAAGATGTCTGAAACCTAAAATTAATGATGGGATGAAACATTAATTCAGGTGTTTTGTTGTTAAGACTAACATTATGCCCGGATGGCGAGGAGCGGTTGAGAGTTACCTTCAGGCCGGAGACCGTAGCATTGGCGCTGGATGATTCTGCCATCAGACCTGCTGCGGAATTGAATCTGCGGTTGGAATCTGGGATTCGCGTGGTTGAGATTTGAATCTGTTCGAGCGGCGATTTGGGGATCTGAGTTCGTTCCCCGCTGGAAAGGCGCAGGTGACCGTTTGAATAGACGACTAAGTTTGGCCTTGTTAGCGATTTATGGTAAAGGGCGATGCGCTGCCATCGGCTCTTTGGGCGTTGACTTATTGACTATCGGCAAAATCAATTGGAAGCAGTTTTCATTGATAAAGGGGATTTTTTACAGCGAAGAGCCGATTGCTCGAGGAAAGGAAGAACAAAAGAAGCGCCGATTACTACTAGTAGTCCTATGCTAGTAATCCCTAATCTAGGGACCGTCGCTGTCTTCGTCGTTGCCGTCGTAGCTCTCGTCGGCGCTGCTGCCGGCGACGTCCTCGTCGCTGCTGTCGAAGCCCTTGGCAGAGGCTCCGTACTCCTCCTCGTCGTCGTCGTCGTCGTTGTCGTCATCCGATCCGGCGCGGAAGCGCTTCGCCGGCGGGTAGTCCTCGAGGGAGTCGTCATCCTCCTCTTCTTCCTCCTCGTCGGAGGAGGTGAAGTCGTCCCAGGAGAAGCGGTCGTCCTCGCTCTCCGCCTCCAGCTCCCCATCGACGAGGAACTGGAGGTCATCGTCTCCATCGGTCAAGGACTTGTCGTCCTCGGACCAGACGGAGGAGTCATGGTCCTCCTGGTCCCATTCCTCTGGGGCGCGGCGGTTGTGCGCCGCCATCAAAGTCCACTCCGGCGTAGGTGGGCGGGAGGTGGAAGAGGAGGACTGGAAAGAGAGGCCCGACGAGGCGGAGGAGGAGGAAGAGGAAGACATTGCTATGGAGGAAGGGGGGTTTTTTGCCGATGGCTAGTACAGAGCAAGGGGATGAAGAGGCGAACTGTTCGGCGCGGTTAAATAAAGGGGATATAGTGGAGATTTAATGCTACAGCGGTTTCCGAGGAAGTGGTGCCAAAAAATTGTCAAATCGTGCAGAGAAGTTGAGAAGGCAAGGCATCATGATGAAAGGATAATGCGACGGTTCTGCTCTGCCAGGACATGACCCTACAAAGAAAACAGAGTGGTTTTGGAATCATCATTGCCAAAACCAGGGGGGCATGTGTTATCACCAGAATTTAACCGAATCAGGAGGTGGGCCGTGATTTAGATGGGCTTGGAAGCTACACACGTAAAGGAGATTATGAATCGGCCTTATACGAGAATTTGGGCTAAGTGGCCCGTGTATCTGTAATTTATAGTACATTCCGTGTCGGTTAGAATTAAGAGTTAGAGTTTAGCTCGTACACGATTGGGATTATTCCCGAGTTAGAAAGTCTACGGACTATAAATATGTATCTAGGGTTATTGAGAAAGGAGGACGAACACGTTCACAACAAACCAATCTAGGCGCATCACCACCCCTTGTTTCGAGGGTTTCTTCCGGATAAGCGTCATGCTGCCTAGATCGCATATTGCGATCTAGGCAGTATCTGTTTATTCGTTACCTGGTGTTGCTCGTGCTGAAGCCTTGTTGATGGCGAGCAACACCGTTATCATAGATGTTTTAGGGCCGACGTGGATGCTTTTTTGATATACTTGCTTAGCTATGCCACCCTTCAACGTCTAGCTGCCTTTGCACCTATTTTAGGTGTAAGGGCAACATCTTGCTTAGTCTTTATTTGGTAGATCTGATCCGTTATAGTTGGTCCTTGGTCTCCAAGGATTGGTTTGATATCCGCATGGTTAGGCCTTGCAAACGGGTTGAATGATCCGGTGGCGCGTAAGGTGTAGTTTGCTGTTCCTAGAGGGATTGTTCCGGGGATCGACTTTATGTTGGTTTTTAGGCCTCTTTAGGGATAGTTTTTTCTATTATCTTATGTATCTGCTAGGCTCAATTACGTGTAGGACGTTCCGGTTATGCGGTGAAAACCCTAAACTATCGTAGGTTGATTCATCTTGGTATGGATTAAGCAGGATCCCCATGTTATTGCAAATCCAACACGAACCATGGGGCAATCGGCTCTTTGAGCCGATCCACAGAACAATTTAAGAGCCGATCGGCGCTCGTATTTAATGTTTACGTGTTTGCCATGCAGGAAACTAATCGAAGCAATCCAACACCTTCCTGACCAGGTATAGGTCAGGTGGCACGCCCTTGCATTCAGCTGGGACGTGTGCCAGAGGCATTGCGGGCCGTCGCCCGAGGGACCAGAGCCAACCGCAGTTCTGGGAGCCTCCCGGCTCTACTGTGTTGCCCGTCGCTGCTCGCCGGTGGGTTTTGGCAGCAACAGACGTATCAGCTGCCGCAATTTGATCGGAGACCGCCGCCGCAGTAGCTCGAAGGAGGAGACGCTCCAGGTCACCTCCGTCGCTCCCACGACCACCACTGGAACCGCCGTCATCGACAACCTCGAACACCGTCGATGCCCTGCCTCGCCGGCCGCCGGAGACCTCGCCATCACCAAACCCTCGCCGCCAGTAAGCCTCCTCTCGCCGGAGAAGACGACGCGCCTCAGCCGTGCGATCCTCTTTTAATCCAACGCTCCGCACGCCTGCGTACCGCTTCGCTGCTTAACACCCGCTGACATGTGGGGTCTGCTGTCAGTTGGCCTGCGAAGCGCTGAAGCGTTATTGGGCCAGCCCAGTTCCTTTCCCCTCAGTTCGGCCCGTTTGCTTTCCCGCCCAAGCCCAACAATTTGAAATCGTTTAA
The DNA here is from genome assembly GCF_019359855.2 of Lolium perenne. NCBI lineage: Eukaryota > Viridiplantae > Streptophyta > Magnoliopsida > Poales > Poaceae > Lolium > Lolium perenne. The sequence goes on from NC_067245.2 coordinate 314,952,636, forward strand.
TTCTTTTAGTTTCAAATTCCACACTGGTGCTCACTTAGAATTTGAATAACTCTCAATCCACTTCACCAAATTTGACAAACTTGATATTGTTGGAAAGCTTATGAAAAGATCTATCCAACCACACTGGTTTCACACCAAAATCTTTGTATAAATAATGTGACAAAAAGAACAAGTCAGGGACTTTTGCACATTCAAACAATTATTAAAAATCAACCAAAAATGCTATTGAGTTGATTTCAACTCTCATAGCTCACATTTCACGTATACTAATTGTTTCTGCAAAGATATGGTATGTTTACTTTGAGTGATCATGGCCTAGTTTAAATAAAGGACTATATGGCTATTCTAGTCAAATGATATTGTCCAAAACTATTAAGTAAATTGTATGAGAGACTTGCTCTCATTTAAATCTTGTCCCAAGTACTTTCATATGAAGTTGTGGCCCTGGTCTAAATACTCTCACATGGAATTACTTGGTGATATTAAATCATAAGTGGTATTGTTAAATGGTATGAGGTATTCTACCTCATTTAAATTATTTTCCCACATGATGATGATGAAGGGTTGACTTTGGTCAACATGGATTCATGCATGATTGTAGAGGAAATTAAATCTTAATAAGATTCAAAGAGAGGAAATTATTTCCTCACAGAACTAAATGGAAACTATAATCTACATATGTAATGAGAGGAAATTATTTTTCTTAAAGAAAGAGAACCAAATGCAACTAATATGTTATGTGTGTCATGATAATAGAATAGTTTGTGTGAAGCCATGGTGTGCTTAGTGTAGCTCTTGAACCTTGTTGGGTGATTGTATCTCGTATTCGTTTTTAGACGCTAGTACCGGAGAATACCAAGAGGAGGAAGGCTTCTACCAAGAAGAAGAGGAAGAGAACTATGATCACTACCCCCACCAAGGCAAGCTAATATTCTTGCAAGTGCAAAGCTCTCCTTGGGCAAGGCACCATTACTTTACTTCATGTGCAAAGAACCCATCTCAAGTTTTTACTTTACAAGTTTTGGTTTATCAAAGTTTACTTTTTGATTCATGATTCACTTGGTCTAGCTAGATAAGTAGTCAAGAGTATCACACTTAGCCTACTAAGCTTTCAAGCGAGATAGCACCCTCATGACTAGTGGCTAGTGCTAATTAAAATGTGACTACTCTAGATGGGAACTTGTGAGTTTTGAAATGAAGTTGAAAACCTTGGAATGATGAGTCATTCTAATGAAAGATTTTTGAAGGTGAATATGACTTGGTGAAATTTACCAAAACTGATATTGGTTTGGATGCGATACCTTTCCAATTTTTGAGTACCCCCACAATACCTGATTACGGGTAGGGCTTAACTGGAAGTTTATACATCTTAGTATGGGTTCCCTCTGAACAAGCATCACATGGGTTATGCCGAGGCTGCCTCCGTTGAAAGTGAAATGATGTGAATTGAGGTGAATGTACGGCCCAAGCCCTGTGCAGTTCCCAGGTTGACAGTTGGTCTTCACTGGGAGGCCAAGCTCATGGGGAGAGGTACCTATACTAGGGTATGTAAGTGAAAGGTTATTGTTGATGATCCGCGTACTGAGTTACGATGATTCAGGGTTATCCCTGACGGATGTAATCAAATGTTGTGGCACAAGTGTGCAACCTCTGCAGAGTGTAAACCTATTCGAATAGCCGTGTCCACGGTTACAGAGGTTGGAAAGGCCATACTGTTTCCGGTGTCAGATATTTCTTGAAAATGTTGATGAAGTGAATGGTGACTTGATTTGAATCACAACTGTGTTGTGGGAATGACCCTAATGTTCCCACTTGAGTTAGTTAGCACATAACGAGTCTTTTGTCAAATACGTGTGAACTAAAATTGGCTTTATGCAAAATAAACTAGAGCTTAGCACCCCCTTACTAGAATTAGTAGTACTTACACTAGTATTAGTTTGCGAGTACTTAAAGTACTCACGGCTGTGTCCCTGGCTATTCAAATGGCCAGACTATGAAGAGGAGCAGAACTACCAAAGTGACGACCAGCAGGACGCCTACGACAACTAGGAGTTCTTCTAACGTCAAGCGTTGGCCTGTGGACTAGAGAGTCCCCTTTTATTACGCTTCCGCTATGAACTTTGTGTTCGTTGATCAATAGATCAACTATTTGTGTAATATGGATCATGTGATCTGAATTTGTAAGACAAGTATGGTTTGTAATGAATGATGACTTATGATATTCGACTGTTATGTCTCGCAACAACAATATTCCTGGGATTGCGATGAATGGCATAATAGGCATCTGAACTTAAAAATCCGGGTGTTGACACCATTCCATATGATAGCATGCGAATAGCGGCGGAGCATTTTTGGTAGGAAGTGAAGCCTAGCGCACATGTTGCATCGGGCCTGCATTGGAAGTAGGGGTCGTAGTCTCTGACGCCCCGGAGAATGACCAAGAACAGCTCCCTTGACATCCTGTACCGGCGCCCACATTTTTTCCTTGAACAACGGATCGGTGAGGTGGAAGTAGTCCTTGTGGAGCCGGAGCTACCCCTGCACTCTGTTGCGCTGCAGGATTTTTGAGCGGCCCTTGACAGAGCCCCGGTGCACCGGCCCCTCATTTGAAGTGAACTCGTGGATCATGGAGGCCGTAGTAGTTGCCAATGTCTGCATCGACTGATCGGACTCCTCATCGGAAGATGAGTCAACGACCTCGGCGTGGAACTTCTGCAGCATCTGCCACATGTCCATCTGCGTGGGTACGAAATGTGGATCAATGGCCGCGCACAATTGCGCCGAAAACAGGTGAAGAAACCTACCAGCGCAATTGACCGAACATGTCGTGGGCGGCGCGGAAGGGCGGCGCAACCGGCAACGTTTGGCCCCAAAACAGCCGACAGGTATGCGCCGGAGCCAATCCCGAGTACGATCCTGCTCTCCCGCGCGGCGAAAACCGAGCCGGACGGCGAGTACTGAGCCGCTGCGGCGGGACAGCGGCTGCTGGGGTTGGGGTAGTGCCGTCGCACTAGGGCAGCAAAGAAGGGGAAAAGAAGCAAACCAAAGCGTTCGATTTCGCTCTCCGTGACTTGCGGGACTGGTAGGAAAAGGAGGAGGCTCGGTGCGAGCGCGCAACATCCGCGGAGACACAAACCTGACGCATATTTGAGCCAGGTTTGCGTGGCCGCGGACTGCCCGGTCACTTTGCGTCGCCCCGTTGGAGCAGTGCTCAGACGCATTTTCGGTCACGACGGACGCAAACGGATTTGCGTCGTGCCGCTGGAGATGCCGTAAAGCGTAGATAAAACATTCTAAAACATTCGAACCAGATTGGGCCACCACTGTACAGTGAGGAGGGTGCCTATCAGAAATTATCACCTTTAGAAAGTAGCCTTAGAATCGAATCATCTTGTCAATCCTCACTTCAATCGTAAGTTGATTCAAGTCAGCGAGAAAGAAGGGAATTGGGTCCCAAGAGGCGCCCCAACCACTAGTGTATTACATCTCAAAAAAAAAAACCACTAGTGTATTATACCTTTAGATACTTACTAGATGATGCCCCGCGCGTTGCTGCGGCAATTTACTCAAAATTAGGTGTTATATAGAAATGCAAGGAACATTAGTGATTCAGTATATATATAAAGTTATGAAACACAAATTTCCTAGTCTCTAGATACATTTATATGGTTCTCTGGATACATTTATACTGACCAAAGTGTGGCTCATATACTAACCAGTAGTGGTGGCACTCACACGACTCCTTATATCTTCTGCAATAATGTTACAAATGTGCAATTTCTAGAATGTCGCCAACTTATGTAGGTAAATATTCTGGATGGGCTATCTTGAACACATTTAAGACCACAAAGAGCTAGCTGCTACCAGACAGGAAATAAATTCCCATTGTTGGTGATGCATATGGAGAAAGATTTTCACTAAACTCTGTCATGATTCAGGAACAGTTTGCATTAGGCTGAGACAATAGTACTGAAAAGATGAGGCAATAGATGCATCATAGTAGGAACGGAACTTTCAAACCTTCACTATTTATGATGTCTCATAGAGCTAGGAAAGTACATTACTGGAGAATGGCTTGACAGTTAGTTGTAATCCCGTTTCTTCTTTTGATGTTGTCCATAAATTTAGGAAAATTTCTATTGTCTCTGATCAGAAAGACAGATGTGAAGAGCATACAGCTGATATGAATACGGTGAGGGGATGGAAACAGTCTGCGGGCTGAATCACAAGATGTCAGTGTAATCCCGTGAGGTAAGGCACTAATGCAGGCGAAGACGACTCCAAATTTTCCCCGTCCATGAGCTGAAAAAGACAATAAAGAAAGCCGAATCATCAGAAGGGTGATGTTGCAAGGTTAAGTACGAAATCAATCAGAGATTAGGGGTTAGATACCTGCTTACATGCGAAGTCCCCGGTGCTGTCAAAGTAGGAGGACTTGTTCATCAATCAGCGGGCTAGAAATACAACGTTCTTTGTGGTAGAGACGCCAGACACGGCGCCAAGACATTGGTCGTGAAGGGCATCCGACCTACAGGTACCGCGATCTAGCACCTCACCGGTGCTCGGGGAGGGTGATGTTGACTCCTCCAAACTGTCGATGCATAGCAAGTCGGTGTTTGGTTGGGAGCTTCAACGTACTTCCTCTCCTCCAGATCCACCGTATTGGTTTTCTGACGCGGAACGCGAAGCTCTGAAAGTGGAAGGACGGGAATGGAACAACTTAAATGGAGACAGCCCGTCGTTTAGAGTGCTGGATGGAAAAGGAAATCCATCGGTCTCATTTCCATGGGGAAGATGAATAGGGAGGGAGTTTTAACGCTGAAGATCAACAGTCAATGGAAAAGAGTTAATGCAGTGCATGCTAGTGGATTGAGAGAAGTAGAAAAGACATGCGCGTAGTTTGTTTCAATACAAGCGAACATCGGTCGAACGGTTCATGGGCTGCCTTCGGTCGGCCCATCTGGTGGACACAGGTGGTTCTCGCAACGAAGGACCCGTGGACCGTGGTTCCGTTCGTGCGGTGGGTCTGGCGAGGAAGCTGCGCTGGTTCGGCTCGTCGGTCCTGCCGTGTCGGTCTCGGTTGCAAAAACTGTTGGGTACGCCTGAAACAACTACTCTAGTATACATGTACGTGCAACGCACGTCTCAAAATATCACCAATACATTTGAAACTCATGGGAGTCAAATTAAAAATAAACTTTCAATAAAGTAAAATGTTAATGTACCCATTTTGTTTTAATGTTGCTCAGGTTATATTTACAAAACTGAGACACAATTGTGATCATGTTACAGCAGGGATACAATAATATTGTTTCATCTGTGTGGCGTTCTGTACTCACTCGATTGTCACCAATGTTATCAAATGTATTGCAAAACCTAGATGCAACTCTATAAATAGATTTATAATAATCGATTAAATGTATCCTCATACTTGACAATTCAGATATGGCATAAAAGGCGTCAGCTGTGTAATTTCAGTAGGACTCCCAAAGCACTGCCGATTATTGAACAAAATGACAAGAACAGCTAAATCTGTTCTAGAGTAGTTAGGTCTACTTCAAGACTTGCAACAGTAGCCAAACTTTCAGTTGAAGTCAGCATGTGGTATTCTCAAAAAGAACCATCCTTACATTTTATTTAAATTAAATGAGTTAGAGCAGCATAAGTAATAAAATGCCTCATTTGGCGATTCCAGGAAAGGAAAGGAGAGGTAAATTTGGGACCCTTGTTGAGTAGGCGCTAACCCGGGTAACTCATGAGTGCCAATTTTTTTTCCATCCGAGCAAGACTTACAATAGCTCGCAAAACAGAAGGCCTCGAAGAGAGACCAAATAACCTAGGTAAAAATTATTCCCATTCTGTTTGGCATTCCTATTGGTAAACCACACTGGTACTACAACTTCCGTTGAGATAATCTAATAATGTACTCCTAGTTCCTATCTTTAGTGTATAATAATAATATTAAACAACATCGTAATTCAGAAGCATTCTTCGGTTCACATAAATTATCAAGAATGTATAATTAGCAAGATTCCACCAAAAATGAGGATATAAGGCGGAGAACATAATCTGGTACTTCCAAAATGTAACGTAATCATCAAAAAAATAAGAATAATTTTCACCGTGTGAGCAAACTATCTGACAATCTAACAAAATCATATTAGTTCCATTATGTGTGCAATTGTAGACCCTGCAAAGAAACCGAGAAACTACATGTACAGTGCAACCTCTGCCGTGTCTTTATTCATAGAGCTGGCTCCAGCTTGGTCGGTGGTATTCTCATACAAAACAACCTGCAGGGCAATCAAATTCATCAGTTAACTGACGAAACCACAAAATGAGAATTTCTTTGAGCTTACACAAATTAAACACACCATGGGCACCGGGGTTAAAATGTCAACTTTTTTCATCACATAGGAAAAGAACAGAGAGCTAATAAGCCATAATCCAAACATCATGTGTAGATTAAGCTTCAGAGCAATCAATTAAGAACAGAATCCACCAAACACAATTTCTGAATGGGAATCAAAATTGAAAACATGTAGTACAATGATCTGATACTCTTATGGCGCCGAAGACAAATGCTGAACTCTCCTGCCATTCATATATTGAAGGCCCAAAGAACAAAATCGCCCAGAAATCCTTTAGGCTTTCAGCTAGTGTGGTGATAACTGATAGTATTGGTACAGTGTAAGCACAAGGATGAACGGAACTGGGTAAGATGACTTCCACCGGGATGCCCTCTATTTTACCTTTATCTTTGTGACGGCCTGAGGCCGCTAATCCCATCGGCAACGGAAGTGAAACTCAAGAGAACGCCCCGGTCAGGAAAGGCAAAGTGAGCGGGGCGCGAAGATTGATATCGGCACCCGCACTCTGCGTGGTGGCGAGGAGGTTGGGCGGCGTGACCGCGAGCAATGTCGCCTCTGGACATGGCGGCATGAATAGTCATGGATGGCTCTTGTTCGCTGGAGGAGGTGTGGAAGCGATCTCCCTCAATCGAGGTGACATCGAAGATCTGGACCAAGCCGCACGCTGCGTCCGGGTGTTGGGGTAAATTGCGCCCTGATTTCGCAAGATCGGAAGGAAGGTCCCATGATTTCAGGGTGGGGAGAACAAACAATCGTGAGCCGTGTGATCTACACGGATGTACGGTGTAGATTCAATTTTCCTACAAAGTTTGTGCCTTTATAAGTAGTAAAGATGAGATGTAGGGCAAATTCTTATTGAGGTGACGTGGCTCGCTGTGAAACCAGCAAAATGGGGCCATCTATTAAGAAAGAGAAGATTACTCCAAGCACGTACATGGACTCAATGACAAGTGGCCCGAATCTAACTGGGTCCCACGAGTCATGGTCACAGTTGACTGTTCACAAATATCTACACGCATTTTCGGTAACTAGTTGCCGCACTCGCCGAGCCCCACTGCAGTGTGGCGGCTCTGGAATCGCACATAAATATCCCGCCGCAAACGGCAAAACAAGTTTCAATCTGGCCCGGCATCGTTTGATTTCAAACCGTGCCCCCCTTTCCGCCCCCTCCCACCAAATCTAGGGTTTCCGGCCGCCGCCGGCGAGAATGTCGGCCAGCGCCGACCCCGCGAAGGCTCCCGCCCCCTCGGAGGAGAAGCCGGAGGCCGGCTCCGGCGGGGAGCTGCTCTACTGCGGCGCGACCAACTTCGAGGCCATGAACAGGAAGCTGGCGGGCGGGATGCAGGGCAACCTGGTGTCCCCCACGCGCCTGCGCTCGCTCGTCGGCGTCGACATCCGCTCCGTCGCCACCGGCTGCGGTGAGCGTTCCTTCTCCCCCCCCCCCCCCCCCCCCCTCCTCTCTCTTACGCGTGTGTGGTGTGATGGTGGAGGGTTGGGAACTGGCGCCGCCTGCGCGTAGAAATGTTTGGCGATTAGAGCTGGGCGGGCGGGCGGGCGGAGGGAAGGGGAAATACAGTCGGTCACTGGCCTTGGTTTGAACTTTCTGAATGGGCTTATTCTGTAACGCCGCCATTTCGCTAGGTTTAAACAACAGTCTAACGCTGTAAGCTGTATCACAAGGACTCACTGTGCCCTGATCTACATGGCATTTCCACTATACCCATGAAACTTGTTTTGTTAGACACGCGCCTGAAATGAATGGTCCCTCGTAATAAGGCCTAGCTGTGCCCTGATCTGCAGGGCATTTTCAGTAAACCAATGAAACTTGTTTTGTTAGACACGCGCCTGAAATGAATGCTCCCTCATAATAAGTCTTGTGGCTGAATTAGATGCTAGTACCCTCGGGGTGAGCTGTCAAATCACAGCCAAATATCGCTGATGATATTCAATTATAGCTTGTTTCAAATACCCCACATAGTGAACGGTGTCAGCTATTTGAATTTGGGATGATAAGGAACCCATGGCTGATAGAAAAATATGCTATTACCTTTTTCGCGAAGACTATTTATATCTTCCACACAAGTTCGTTGAGGCTATGGATGCTAAACTTGATCAGTATTGCCATCCCTTAGCAAACAAGCGATGCCTCTTAGAAGTTGAGAGAATTAGGTGAGTGCTAGATGCAAATTAAAGAAATTCCACCCCAAACACTGCCTCTCGTGGAAAACACCGTCGCCGTCCTTTCTTTCATGTTTTCTTTGGGATGCAAAATGTCTGTTCTATGCTCTGAGTCACTTCCCACCTCGCTATCACTTTGCCTGAGATGGACATGCGATGCTACTGCCTGCTCGATAGTGTGCCGCGATAGAGTTCTCTGCCTGCCCTCTATGTTTGTGGCCAACTTGGTATCTTGAGAAGTGTACCTCTCACCCTAACACCCAGAATTGATCAAAACCCTAATGGTGATAGCATTTTCCATAATTTTGAGTGTTTAGAATGGCACTTGAGATGTTCCTCGTGCCCTAACACCCAGAATTGATCAAAACCCTAATGGTGATAGCATTTTCCATAATTTTGAGTGTTTAGAATGGCACTTGAGAAGTTCCTCGCGCCCTAACACCCAGAATTGATCAAAACCCTAATGGTGATAGTATTTTCCATAATTTTGAGTGTTTGGAATGGCACTTGGGGACGAGTTACATTTGGGACGGTACATTTCGACTCACTGGCATGACTGCCTGGCAAGCTTGTGGCTATTCAGCCACCCAGACCTTGCTTTGCTGGTTACGTTCTCAGTCCTGAGTCCGTAACACCTCTACCTTTTGTTCACAATTTCATCCAGGAGCAGTGTAAGGTAGTGTGACTTGAGTTAACTGCAGAAGGGTACAAAATGGATTTCCTCTATGCCACAAAGAGATCTATTAGAAGTAACCCGAAAGTGGAATTTCATCGTTATTTTTATGTTGTATAACATTTAAACTCTATTACGCTATTTATCTCAATCTCATTACTCATTGCGCTAGTTGTCATGTATTGTTGTTGAAAGAATATAGCCCGCAAGGTTCTTCGGTTTCAAAATTTCGATTTTCATGTGTTGTGAAATGGTTTTATAATAAGGTCTATCAAATGCTATGATGAGTTGATGACAGAAGGCACTAGTAGCTCTGTTGTCAAATACTTTGAATATAGTGATTTGATGTGGTGATGGAGACTAACCAAACAGATGCAAAGTAAGATTATACTGCAAAGAAGTCCACAAAGGGGAATTCAATCGATCATTTGTTGTTCTACAGTTGGTAAATTAAAGTGTTCTGGGCGAGTGTGGGCTGACTGGTATGTTTAAGCCTCACTAAGCAGTTATAACTCTAGGACAGCTGGTGCTTGGTGTCATCGAGAATGCGATTTTTGTGCCCAAATCGTTTCAATAGAGACCTCCTCTAATTAAAATATTAAACACATTATTTTCTCATCCTTTTATTTTCTGTTTAGTCGCTATTCAATCTTATTGGTCTCCCTTTGTTTTGCCAGCGGCTTGCCATTCTGTTGCTTTGGGTGCTGATGGTCGTTGCTATACATGGGGTCGCAATGAGGTACAAATATGAGATGATAGTTGATTTCTTTGGTTTGTACTTAACACTAATATTTTCCTAGCAGAAGGGGCAGTTGGGGCATGGGGATACTCTTCAGCGTAACCTACCAACTGTTGTTTCTGAACTATCAAAGTAAGACAGGTTCTGCAATACCAAATTCTGTACCTGCATTATAATTTGTTGATACTAGTGTACTGTATGCTATTGCTAAGTTTATAAACTGAGCAGGCAATCTGGTTTAGTTGAATGGTTTGAAGGGTTAAAGGTTGCCTCAGCATTTTGTTAGATACTAATGCGTTGCTGTAAATTCTGCAGATATAAAATAATTAAAGCAAGTGTTGGAAGAAATCATACAGTTGTTGTAACCGACGAGGGGAAGTCCTTCGCTTTTGGTCACAACAAACATGGGCAGTTGGGGACAGGTTCCCTTAGGAATGGTTGATAACTTGGTCTTCTTTAACTTCTTCCTTTAGTTAATGTATAACATCAGCACTGTACAATTGTTGTGTGAAAAATCATTATGTGCTTGGGTGATCTCTGGATTTATCTGTTTGAGGATTCCCTTGTACATTTTGTTTACAATTTTCAATATTTTGTATTTTTTACTAGCCATATGTCCTATTACATATCCTTAGAACTTGTGGCTGTGTTTGTATTGCTACCAAACCATAAGCTACCAATTTTTTTGGCCATGACCAAAAGATTGGTTCTTGTTTGGATAGTTGCCAACTTTTTGGCTTGTCAATGCTCCACTACCAACTCTAATTCATTTTTTTGGCCAATATTGACCAACTTGTGGGCAAGGAATAGCTCAACCAAAATATTGGCTAGCCAAAATTTTGGTAGGGCAATCTTGGGCACAAACCAAACACACCCTGTGTTACTAATGATGCCATCTCAGAATTTCTTTTTTACCCTGTATAACAATGATGATTGATTAACATACCTACCTGTTGGGTTACTAAGAATAATGTGCATATTATGTATTCCAGCATACTGGTTGTAGACTAATTTCCAGAATGTTATGCACAGCTTATTTTGTCTTTGGTTTCTACGCTGATGCATTTGCTGTCCCTGTTCTGAAATTGCTGCAGAAATTGAGACATCCCCAGTGCCCTGTCTTGTGACTGATGTAACTAACGCTGTTTGTGGTGGTGATTTTACTGTCTGGCTGTCTTCAGTTGAGGGCTCTTCTATACTGTATGTCTTGCTGAACTTATGAAACTTTATCTTTCAACTGATATCTTAATTTGCTGTAGTTAGGGGGTGTTTTTTGTATGATTTTTTGAAGCAGTGTTTTATTCATCTATTCTATTCAGTACAGCAGGTCTTCCCCAGTACGGCCAACTTGGTCATGGAACTGACAATGAGGTTTATTCCTACTGCAACACAACTAACCTATCTATTTTGTTATCATCAATAACTGTGTTGCGATTTCTGCTATTGTAGTACAATACCAAAGATTCGTCAGTAAAGCTATCATATGAAGCCCAACCCCGCCCCAAGGCAATAGCTGTGTTCTCTGAGAAAACTATTGTGAAAGTTGCATGTGGAACAAATCATACAGGTTCGTTTTCACCACTTCATTTTCCATGCTTATTTTTATAGTCCTGGTTAGCACTAATCTCTACACTTTTTCTTTTCTTGTATTTTGCAGTTGCAGTTGATTCAAGTGGATTTGTTTACACGTATGTTCTTAATCCCCCATATGTTTGCATGGTTAAAGATCCAAATATGACTTACTACTGTCTCTAAATGCTGTACCAAGTTCCTTTATGTATTGCATAGATATGATTTCTCCAAAACCTTGTTCTCTTTTCTTTTGCACTTATTTACTTTCTTTTTTGTTTTGCCAGATGGGGTTATGGTGGGTATGGAAGGTAAGATATTCTTTCTATGGATCTTACGATAATCTTGATGCACTCAACATTACTGATCTAACCACTTGCTTGTTATATAGGTTGGGCCACAGAGAACAAAAGGATGAGTGGAAACCTCGCCTCGTTGAAATATTTCAAAGGCACAATGTTCTGCCTCCCAATGCTATTGTCTCAGCTGGTTCTGCAAGTTCTGCATGTACTGCCGGTATGATACAGCTATCTTTGGTGCACACACTATCTTATAATGCATTCAGGGTATAAATTATCAGAGTTCATTATTGGGCATTTGGGCTAGCTTGTCATAAAAGAAAGGAAAAGGGAAGCTACTTTTGAGTTTCTAGATTTCCAAGTAGTGTAATACATGGGACTAATAGCTACTACAAGTAGTTTACCCTGTGATCTAAGCTTGTGTTCAGTTTTGTTCAAGGATTGCGAGTCGACGAGTCGACAGGTCGTTCTGGGGCAGCGACTCAGAGACTAGTCAAGACTAGTCTCGACTCAGCAAGACTCGTGTTTAACACTAAATTACTAATGTGTTTAATGTAGGATAGAATATAAGGCTAGGGATAGAGGAGTGGGGGAAAACCTGGGCAATTCCTTCCAATGGCCAAGGCCTTCCTCTTGTCCATGAACCAGCAGCCTACAGGTTGGGGACAGGGGAGTGGGGGAAAACCTGGGCAATTCCTTCCAATGGCCGGCAGGTTCTTGCAGAGGCGGCAGCCAAGGGAGAGAACACCAAGATGTGTTTTGGCTTTTGGGTTTGAGCGGGGGAAACTGTCTCTCGATCTTGGTTTCACGGGGGAAGACGGGGGAAAATGGGAATGGGAGGAAAGAATGGAAAAAATTATAACATGTGGGGTCATTTTTTTAGTCGACAGACTCACAAACCTGGACTAGTCGAGACTAGTCAAGACTAGTCGATCGACTCGATCGACTCATCAAATGAGTCGAGTCGACTGGCCGAGTCGACCTTGCAAATGCGACTCGTAGACTAGTCGTCGACTAGTCTCGACTCGCAATCCATGGTTTTGTTTGTGTACCACATTGGTTATATCTCTGGATGAGCTGATTGTGCAATTATTCATGCTTCTCAGGGAAATGACTTAGAACAATAGTAGAGTTGGTTGTGGAACTAGGCCCGTTGCAGACCCAAACTTGTCCTCCAACCTGTGCAATATTGTTGGAGGATAATTGAGACTATTTTCTTGCTTGTCTATTGATCGATATGGCTAGGCATTTATATAGCCCTCTTACAAACTTGGAGGCTAAGCTGAACTAGCAAACTCAGAAATAACTAACTTGGAAATCAAGAAATATCTCTAGGAGATCTAAACTGCTAAGGATAACTAGGGATACTTATCCACCTAAATCTGTGCCGTGGATCCCTCCTTGATGGTCTTCCTGCGCCTGCGTCTGGCCCCACATAACATGTTCCTTTTTTAGTCGCTGCTTACGCGAGTTACTACTTGAACATTTTTTTGTAAAAACTTGGGTATGTCTTATACTACTATGCTTGAATTAATTCATGTAAGGGAAAATATTATTTGAACAATCACTCCCAGTTTCATTTTCTTGTCATAATTAGAGCATGTGCCTTCTTTAATGATTGTAATGGGGTTCTAAAGACAAATAGTTTAGTTGGGATGAGGCTGTGGAATTAAGTTTCATCCCTTTCAGAAAGGAAAATTAAATACTTTAGGTCTTTAGCAGGTTGTACACACTTATTCATGAAATGTTCTGGCAACTTTATGTTGTAATTTTCCCGTTTTGTGTTTGTATGGCTTATCCTCGAATAATTCTTTGTACTATGGAAAGCATGCACACTCTTTACTTATATATTTAAAAGGTTTCTGCTTGGGTTTAGGTGCACTACAAAAAGAGACGTATGAAATGATTCTTGAATCACATCCTATTTTCCATCTGCTTGGATTTACTGTTATTCAAAAAGTTATTTTCTTCTGCCGGTTAGATGAGAGTTCATATCACATACTGCTATCAGCATCTTGTGGCAAATATTATTGTTATACCTTGAACTCTACCAGCCAGATTTGTGATTCATTGTTTTGCAAAATTTGGTACTAAAATGTTATTATCAACTGTTGGTCGTTTGATTTGATTATTAGGTGGTGGACAGATGTACATGTGGGGAAAAATGAAGAATACAGGCGATGATTGGATGTATCCAAAGCCACTAATGGATTTAAGGTTCTTTTTGAACTGTTAATTAACTGTGCATTACTATACTTTTACCCAGTGCCATCACGGGCTATACTTCCTGTCATTTATCTATTGTCCTCAGTTATGTTATTTAATTGATGATTTGTTTGCTGCAGTGGCTGGAATGTCCGCTGCATGGCTTCTGGTAACATGCACCACATTGTCGGTGCAGATGATTCTTGCATAAGCTGGGGTGCTGCCCAATTTGGAGAGCTCGGTTATGGCCCTAACGGCCAAAAGTATGTATATTTAAAATGCTGATATTGTATGAAATACTAGCCTTGCAAACTCTTACGTGTTACTTTATCTATATTACAATTTAATATAGATCATCTGCGAATCCTAAAAAGGTTGACAGTCTAAATGGAATGCATGTTACAAGGTAATTGCACTTGATTAATATGTACCTGGTTGCATTTTCTCTTAGTTCTGAGTGCTAGCAATATAGTCAATATTAAGTTCTGAACACTTTCTGCAGTGTTGGTTGTGGATTTGGACTGTCTCTGATTGTTGTGGACAGAGCACAAGCTGGTTCTAAGCTTGATGAGGTAATATGTCTGTGTTTTCATGCATGAACTGTTTTCCTGCTCAAAGTTACCCCGAGTTTAAAATTTAATGCATTATATTATTTTTAATGTTAAAGATAAATAATGAAATGGGTTTGATTCATGAGCAGCTGAACTTTATGTACTTGTATGTTGTAGTATAGCTGTAATCTCCAATTTTTCATGTATTCTACACAACCTTTTGGATTGTATGGGTGAACTTTGAATTCTAGAGACTTTCTTCTGCCCATCCAATAATAATTCATAAATTGAGCTGTATTCACTATTGTTTGACACTTGTCCTCAACAACTAAATTAGCACATTAATAGATCCAGGTGATCATTATATAGGCATGCTAATATTATTAAATAAGTTGGGAGGGTACAGTGAAACAAAATGTGCCACGCATAGATACCAATAACATATCCACAGGCTGTGTGCACCTTTTTCTGCTGTACGCTTGTAGTTTTTAGGCTAATAATAACATATTTTAAAATTTTAACCGTTAAGGATCTGTGTCTAGTTTACAACTTTACAATATGGATTTGTTGTTAAATCGTTTCATTACCCAGCTAATATTTGTGTACATGTTTTTTTCCTCAGCTGGATATTTATGATGGCGATACCTCCACTCAAGGTTTGCATTGATCTTATTTTGGTTTAGGGGTTGGGTTACGCATGCATCGTTCTGCCAGCTTGAAACATTTAATGGTTAAGTCAATACTGGTTTTGACTTGATCTGTTAGAAAATAAATTTCTATCATTTTTTCTAATACTCCCCTCTGTCCTAAAATAAGTGTCTCAGCTTTTTCTAGGTACCGATGTATCTACAATCTGTATCTAGACAAAACTAAGACACTTATTTTAGGACGGAGGAAGTACATTCTCTGCTATATTGTCAAATAGTTAATTCTGGTCTTAATTTTTATTTGCGGAGTTAGTAACTGGACCTTACTCTCCTTAATAACTTGGATAAATTATCACTTGCACCCTGTTGGACCAGCCCATGGATGGAGAAGCATGACACAAATGCCATGTTGGTCAGTATAACACTAGAAAACAGAACTGCATATTTTTGGCATGATGTTTGACTACAGTACAGCACTAGCCGCTGTTGCACTGATTTTACTAGGTTCTGTTTAGCTAATAGGTTCTTGGTCATTTCGATCCATCCTAGCGCTTCTTTGGGCGAATCTAGTGTTGAATAGTGCTTTCATGTGTAGGATGTACTGAGTACTGGTAACCGTGTACTTTTGCTCGCTATTTTTTTCTTACCTAACTCTGTAACGGTAGGGCAGCTACGATGTTAATTTTATGTTTATCTTCTAATAATGCACCTAGTGTGAATCCATACAACAGAAATCCTGTTTGCTTACATGTGAATTGTGTTCACTGTTAAAATGCTTGCTGTAATGCTTACCATTATGCTGTTTCTTGTGTCCTCATGGTCATCGATGGTTCTGAACTGTTCGCTGAAGTAGAGCGTGCTTGCTTACATTTGCATTGTGTTAACTGACTCACATCTTGCTTCCCGTCCTTTTGTTTTCTGTGTACTCATCGATGGTTTTGAAATGTTCACTGCAGTAGAAGAGAGAGTGCAGGTGAAGGCAACCAAGAAGGCACCTGCTAGCGCGAAGTCCAACAAGCGTAAGAAAGCCAAGGACCTTTCTGAATCAGAAGAAGAAGAGGAAGATGACGAGAGCTCAGACGACGAGAATGGAGATGTTAAGGGTGCAAAGGGTGGCAGGGGTGGCAAAGCGTCGACTAGGGGGAGAGGCAGGGGAGCCAAGAAGGCTACTCTGGAGCCCAAGTCATCTGGAAGGGGCAGAGGCCGCCCGAAGAAAACCGAGAGCCCTCCAGCAAAGGCAGAGAGCTCAGGACGAGGTGGAAAGAGAGGCCGAGGCAGGCCTCGGAAGGCCTAAAGCCTTGGCAATCCTTTTGCGGAAATCAGGTCAAGTGATGTCTAACACCTGACGTGATCCAGCCAGCCATTCGAGAGTAGTCGTTTCTTAGCAGTGCTTTCTTGCTCTGGCCATGACTGCCTGCCTGTGATCCAAAAGATTTTTCGGACTTGTAGCCTCTTATTGTGTGTCTGGAATGTTAACATGGGCGACTGAATATTTCATTGATAATTCTGAGTGAAATTCTCTGTTCAATCCTGTGGAATGCCTTCCTGCAAGCAGTGTTTATGTCAAGCAGTCTTATCTGCAGAGAAAGATTATTCAACTTGAATGCTGTTGATGCTACATGTATACCGTGCAGATCATCTCGAACTAACCCAACGAAGATCAAAGCAGGTTGTGCTGGATGTTGTGATCTTTCTTCCTACCAACCCTTGACTGAATGAACATATTGACAGGGCAGGCTTAGTTGCCCTGCCGGAAGTTTATTCGCTCAGGGCGGAGTCAGTGCAGCAGCGGTCACTGTAACCAGTACTCCGATACTGTCCCCAGTTTGGCTCACACCCCTCTACTGCATTATTATTCAGCTGGTATTCATACCCTCCTAGTACCAGTACGAAAGCACGCCCACATTACTTTGATCAACTCATGCTATACGTGTACACGTAGATGCACACACAAGAGTGCTCTTCGGATCTAGTCGTGTGGTATACCTCATAAATGGACTTCATGAAACCTAACAGTTGGGCGGTATAAGCGTATCCGATCTAGACATGTACATATGTGTCCCTTGACGAAGGAGTACGAGCAGTAACATGCGGTGTCCCTCGACGACGATAGTGATCCGCTTATCCATGCCATGTGCCCATTGGATGCTCCTCGCAAGGACGACGACAAGAAACTGGTGCAAGACGGGACTTGCATTGCATATGCTACATGCAAATGGACGGTAATCCACCCTCTACACATGGGGCGTAGTACTCTCAGCAACGTTTCATTCTCCATGTGCGTGCCTACTTCCGTCCACTGTAGCAGCGATGTGGCGTAGCATGTGGGCGCGTATCAAGGAGCCAGAGGACACGGGGTGTACAGGATTGACCACTGGGTATGGTAGATTCCGAGTTAAATTGTCAGTTCATGACATAAAAGTCATGATCATGTGGTTGGGTTGGGTTTACGAGGAGGATTCTTCGGTGGTGATTGGTCAGCTCCATGTCAACGTCTAAAACGGCCTACAAACTATTACACAAATGTAGTACTGACACTACCGGCTGAATTTCGTTGGAACCTACACGAGGATGGCAAATTCTATGTTGGATCTGTGTACAAAGTATTGATCTAACCCGTAATTTCAGTCGATGAAGTTTTGGAAAATGAAGATACCTTTAAAAATCAATTTTTTTGATTGATATCTTCGTCGAGGAGTAACCTTATCTAAAGATAACCTTGCAAAAAGAAACTGGCAGGAAAGTTCTAAATGTGTTTTCTATCATTACGATAACACAATAGAACACGTATTCTTCCAATACCGGTTTGGCAGATCTAAATGGTCAATCATCTAAGTAGCTTAAGACTTGTATCCTCTGCGTAGTGTGACCAATATCTTTGGAAATTGGATCCATGACATAGATCTCAGGTTTATAATGATTATAAGGTGGGAGCGCTTGCTATTATTTGGCCGGCTCTAGTTATGTAGAAATAATATTTTTTTTAACAATAAAACAGTTTCTCTTATGCAGGTTATTTACCGGTGCACCGGTACGCTTCGTTCATGATCGTCTCTAGAACACGTGGAGAATCGCTGGAGGTCATATCCACAGATACTTTTGTCCAACATGGATGGCCGCATAATCTCCAGATATATTTAGCAGTCCAATAGGCATTTTACTATTTCTCGACGATGATATGTATTTTGCCTTTCTTTTTTATTTTCACTCTGTTTTGGATCTGTGAGCGGCTGTATGCACCTCAATTATGCAGAGGCCAGGTGTAATACTTAAAAAATTTAAGTAATAAAACACCCATTATTGAAAGAACATGCTAATTCAACCGACAACACAAGATTGGTTCGTATTTCTAACTCCTCACCATGCGAACAATTTTCGGATGTGTTGTCTTAATCACCATTACTTGTTCATAGGCTAGAATCTTGTCTTCCGGTAGACATAACTCAACTGTCATATCAAGGCAGAGTGCAGTATGCTTAACTCATCCCGTTGCTTACGGCATTGATGCTAGGCAGCACGAGCATCTCGTAGCAAGCTAGAGTGTGGTTCATCATGCTGGAATGCTAGCTAACAGAAAATTAACGAAATAGTAACAAGAATGGGAACTTCATCCATACTAGTACCAATTAATTAGGTGAAGCATCACTGTCGGTATAAGAGAAAAGTATAAGGGAAGAGGTGAAGTCTCCTTGTCCTTGCGCTGGTTATTGAGGCAAAAGTCTCTCCTGGATTAGAGCTACCCAGCTAACACTTGTCATTTTCAGGGGTTTTCCCACCTCTCTAAGATTCCTAGATGCTAATTAGCTACCTTGTCATTGTTCAGCTAATATGCTTCCTGTGTTTTCCCTCGCCTTTGCAATGGAGCAAGGATTGGTATCGCCTTAATTAGACGTACTATATATCATGGACTGCATGCACTTGTCTCATTGATGGGCATCACCTTAAAAAAGATATTGAGAACACATTCAAATTTGACCAAAAGTTGTCCAAATTCAAAGAATTTTGCGTGTAATAAATCTGAAATGGTTTTCTAAATTTCGGTGAGGTACACACATATTTCGTTACCGAACTCATAAGTTCAGGCCTCCGTTAGCATGAATGTCTGTGTTGTATTAGCTGAGCCTCGAGATTTAGTGGCAGGAAAAATGCACAAAATTGTTTAGTGATTCTCCTACTTCGTAATCATAAATGAGATGCCAAGTAGCTCCCTAGATACAGTTAATTAGCTGTAGCATCCACAAACAATTTCCTCAACTAACGGATAGAACACGCCTCACCTAAAGGCTAAAGCTGATCTGCTACAATTAGGACTCCCTGACGAACTGGCAAATCAATTTTGAAATGGAAATGCCATCTCTCCCTAACTACTATTTTCAATTAACTACCTTTCTCTTTCTGTTAAGGCATCATGTCTGCTGAAAAAATCTTCTTAAGACTTGATTAGTTATTTGATTGAAGTTTTATTCGAAACTAAAAACTGTTTGAAGAATAGTCCTGATATGACATTTCATGAAGAATTCAGCAATTACATAGCGTAGCATCTCAATTGGAATTTTCCTTCTCGGCCCCAGCTTCAGGAAGACTTTGTAGGTAGACACATGCATCCCGGATGAGCATTCATCTGTCCTTCCAACAAATGACAAGGCCCCAAATAATTGCATTGCATACCTGCATTCTTACTCTTAAATTCAGTTCTTTTTTCAATAGCATATTAAGATAACATAGCTATCCCATCACTGCCATCAAGGATCCAGATCAACATATTGTACTATGAAGAGTACAGCTTGTCATATTAGGATGGGGGTTTAGCCTACAAGCTAGCACTAGTAGTTAAACCTTTGGTGCATGTGCTGCACCAATCGTTAATCATATTCCTAATCTCAATCATGCTGATATATATATGGAACTGATGTACCTACTGGTAAGCATCAAACTAATTGTCTTTGTTTTCTATTCCTTTTATGTCGATCATAATTTTTGTAAGATTTTCGCCATCTGTTTATTCCTGCATTTCAGGGATACTTGTGGAACTATATGCTGCTCTAGGACAAGTATAATAATAATCTGTCTACTAGTGTACAGATGGGCATACCTAATAATAGTAGGGAACCCCATTGCCACTGGATCTCATTCTTGAGATCAGATGGCACGCAGTCACTCTGATCCAGTCCCCTCAAGCCTGCTCTTTTCCCTCCACAAGCAACATGGAGTAGCCTGTCACTGCCTCCCAACCCTCTGACAGTGACATTCCACTTGGTCACTAATTAATCAATCAGTTAACCACCTTGAGTTAATTAAGCTAAACCAATTCATTAGCAACCACAATAAACCCCAGCTTAATTATGCTCCATCTGAAGGGATTTGAGCCATCTATCTATCTATCATCTGGTCCATCCATCCATCCATGCATGCAAAGAGCAACTGAGCATGCCATGCTATTTTCTCTGCCACCAATCACTGTTGTGTGCTTCTGAAACAAGCAACCATTGCACTGATACGCAAAGGGAAAATAAAGAGAAAAAGGCGGTGTGTGCCCCGTTGCGCTGGGCATGAACATCAGAGCATGGGCGACTTTTGTTATCCATGGAAGATCTGCTTGCTGCTTTACTTCTTGCTTTAATTTAACTACTGTGCTTAACAAATGGGTCGAGGAAGAAGATGAGAGTGACCTTTGGCTTCTTCTTTTGCACAGCTCACCAACTAGTGAAACATCTGCATCGGGTCTGATCCGGATCACAAGAAATGTTCGTTTCTCATCCACCCAAATTACTTTTCCAGCGCTTAATTACCAGTCTCGCTCTAGTACAATTTGTGCTGCTGATAATGCTATCTCGATCAGGCGGTACAAACTCATGCATAGCCAAAAGTACTCAAAAGTCATAACGGATGTTGACTCGCTAATTAGGAGGATCACACAAGTACTACGTACGAAACCTCCGTGAGAAATATTATGATGAAGACAAGAAAGTTTTGTAGTCGTGCTAAGTGGTGCTGCTCCTGAGTTAATCATGGCCACTTTCGGATTTTGGTCGTCTCTCACTCTAGATCTACGCCTGGTGGTGGTAGTCGCCGTTCATCATCTTTTGCACATGCATTTAGATTAAGCGTATTATCATGGCTGCATGCCAAAAAACAACCTGGTGTTTGCATGCATCCCATGTCAGTGGTTACTTAGGTCACTTAGAACTAAGAAGTAACAACACCTGGCCGTGGTCAATTAGTGAGGCGATTAGTAAGAGGCTGATGATAACAACATGCTTAGTTTATTTGTTTTGGAGGAAGAAGAAGATGCTTAACGGAAAGGTCTCTTCTACTAGTGGTACAAAGGGAACGATACTGTCGTTGGCACTGCACGTGGCCGTAACGTGCATTCTCCCAGCCGAGAGAAGGGTAATTAAGTGGTAGGCCACGCGTCGATACTTGTGCAAAAGGCTGCTCACGTGCCTTGGGGCCTACCTGCAGACGGGACAGCCCTCGTTGTGCACGTGGCCCACTTTGTCTCAAATCCCTCTGTGCACAAATAAGTGGACATCTAGCTCAAACTTTATTCAGAAAAATATATACTTCTATATTTTCAATGCACATTAAAGTACTACCTTCGTCTCAGATTAACATGCGCGCACCTAGTTTAAGAGAGATAAAGAGAGCTTGAATTTCAAATATTAGAATAATTTTGACCTTCGGCAATTTTTCGTTAGCATAGTGTTCGAGGGCTCCTTTTGGATAAGAAAATCTGGAAAACCGTGGGATTAAGATTCTTGCATCGCTCACTTGCATTCATGAGCTTCTCCATCTTGATTGTAACAACGTTATTAATCAACAATGTTTTCTTACCCGATAAAAAATGAAAAAAAGTCCTTACTTACATGATTCTGGTGAAAAGGGAAAATCCAATGATGCACATGAAATAAGCACAACTTAAAAGTAATGATGAGATAGAGGGGGATATGTTAAAATATATTGCTCAACAGTCAGTTTGAAATTTTGGATAAACTAGAGGGTGCATCAATTCAATTCAACATGGCATCTAAGTGACTAAGCAAATACGTAGTAGGTCATAGTTCAAGATCCGACCAATGACGCGTCGCAAGTTCGCGCTGGCTCTACTAGCTCCCATGGACACGCGTCCGTGCGCCACTCCGTCTGCTTGTCCGCTCATCTTCGTCCAGCTTCGTGGCGAAGCCTTCTCTCGCTACCCCCACTCCCACATCGTCGTCCCCCCCGGAGGCGCCTGACGCTGGTGCCGCTCGGTGGTGATGGAGGAGAGGTTTCGGAGAGTGGCCGCGAGGTTCAAGGCCCAGCGCGACAAGGCGGCGAGCGGCGGATTGGAGCAGAAGGCCGCGGTTCTACCCCATCAAGCTCGGGGGCAGATCCATGGCGATCCGAGCCGTGGCTTCCGTTTGCTGGATTGGGCGAGGCGCGGGCCGAGGAAGGAGCGGTGCGCCGTCCTCGATCTACGGCGGAACCGGGAGCTCGCGATTTCGCTCTCTGCATCGGCTCATTCGGCCGATCCCGATCCAAGTTGAGCCGCATGGGAACTTCATCATCTCCAGGTGTGCAGCGAGCTCGTCAGGCTGCTTCAATGGAGAGAGGGCCATGAGCCCAGTGAAGGTGAAGTCTGGCAAGAAGAAGAAGACTCTGAAGAAACTCCTCTGCGACGAGCTCAAGGACAAGGAGGAAGGGCCGTCGGTAATTCCTCGTTGCGCCATGAGGGCCTCCCGTCAGACAATCAGGCGGGATGGATAGCGAGGCCGTCCCAGGCGCCCTCTCTCCCCTGTGTCCATGGCAATGGTGGAAGCAAACCGCCAAATGCCACCAATGTGGGAGCCGATCAGAGCTGCGGATGGGGGTTCGCGCAGGGATCGCATTGCGGCAACTTCCCTTCTGGTTCTCAGCCACCAAGCTTGCTTATGGAGAAAACTCTGCAGGTGCTGGTGGAAGGGAAGAAGGAGGGTTGAGGCTTCTGCCTCAACGTCAAGATTTTGGATGTTTTGCTAGTAATTTTTTGTCTGGGCGTTTAGCCGTTGACAAGAGTCCAAGGTGTGAGGTGTTAGACTACATTTGGAACAACTTTAGCTCAGAGGTGGACGAGGTGGAAAGCTTCTACAAGCAGCTATGGCATATTCCTCCGGATCCTACCAAACCACCAGGGCAGAGACGTCCTTGTATAAGAAGGGGTGAACCTAGGTTCGCGTCTCCCCCTTCAAGCCGCCGCCACCACTCCCCCCTGATCGACCTGGCTTGTGTGTGCTTGGTGTCGAGGTTTTGGAGCAGGAAGAGGATCTGATCATGGCTGATCGAGGGAGAGGTCGTGGTCGTGGTAATAGCGGTAGAGGAGATCGACATCAACAACAGAATCAACAATTTCAGCCAGATTTCAACCAGATGCAAGGTTATCCTTACCCACCTCAAGCTCCTTTCGGTTTCATGCCTGGTGCTATGCCTCCACCTTGGTTTGGGGGTCCTTTTCCTCCCTATCATCAGCAACCTTTTGGTATGCAACCAAACCAATGGGTGAACCCGCAGCAGAATGGTGGTCAAGGACAACAAGCAGCTTGAGAGTATGGGGTAGAAACAAGAATCAACAGGGGAGGTTTCAACAGAAGAAAGGCCCAGCTCAGACTGAATCATCTGGTTCAAGCTCTTTGAATTATGCAGATACCATCTGTGAAGGTTGTGGGGAGCCAGGACATCTGAAGGCTGCCTATTCCAAGGGAGCTTGCTGCTTCATCTGCAAGGCAAGCAATCATGCAGTGGATGACTGCCCAGTGCTCAAGAGGGCTCACCAGATTGCTAGAAACATAGGAAGCTCTGCAAATGGCCTTGGTTTCTATCACATTGAAGCCCCTGAAGTGAGTGTTAATCCCATTAGTTCTACAAGAAACTGTGGTGTGGTGACTATTGAGGATGGAGAGATTGGTAGAGAGGACCTGGCTAGGGAATTTTCTAACATCTACAAGACAAATTGGCCCTGACAGATTAGGGAGCTCAAGAAGGGCGACAAGAAAGTTGTCACGCCTCCTGTGAAGCCTAAGGCTGGCCCTAAACCTGATACTGAGTGCTATTACTGCAAGAAGAAGGGGCACTGGAAGCGGAATTGCCCCAAGTACATGGCTGATCTGAAAAGCGGCCTTGTCAAGAAGAAGAAATGTATATCTGATATACATGTTATAGATGTCTATCTTACTGGTTCTCGTACTAGTGCCTGAGTATTTGATACTGGTTTGGTTGCTCATATTTGAAACTCAAAACAGGAACTACATAATAAACGAAGCCTAGCGAGGGACGAAGTGACGATGCGCGTTGGAAACTGATCCAAGGTCGATGTGATCGCCGTCGGCACGCTCCCTCTACATCTACCTTTGGGATTAGTTTTAAACCTCAATAATTGTTATTTGGTGCCTGCGTTGAGCATGAACATTATATCTGGATCTTGTTTAATGCAAGACGGTTATTCATTTAAGTCAGAGAATAATGGTTGTTCTATTTTTATGAATAATATATTTTATGGTCATGCGCTTGAGATGAATGGTTTATTCTTGTTAAATCTCGATAGTAGTGATACACATGTTCATAACATTGATGCTAAGCGAATTGGATTGAATGATAATTCTACTTATATGTGGGACTATCGTCTTGGTCATATTGGAGTAAAGCGCATGAAGAAACTCCATTCCGATGGACTTCTTGAGTCACTTGACTTTGAGTCACTTGATAGATGCGAAGCATGTCTAATGGGAAAAATGACTAGGACTCCATTCTCTGGTACAATGGAGCGAGCTATAGACTTATTGGAAATCATACATACCGATGTGTGTGGACCAATGAGTGTAGCATCGCGCGGTGGTTATCGTTATGTTCTAACCTTCACGGATGATCTGAGTAGATATGGGTATATCTACTTCATGAAACATAAGTCCGAAACTTTCGAGAAGTTTAAGGAATTCCAAAGTGAAGTAGAAAATCAACGTAACAAGAAGATTAAGTTTCTGCGTTCTGATCGTGGAGGCGAATATCTGAGTTATGAGTTTGGCATGCATTTAAAGAAATACGGAATACTTTCACAGTTGACACCACCGGGAACACCACAGCGCAATGGTGTGTCCGAACGTCGTAATCGAACTCTCTTAGATATGGTTCGTTCTATGATGTCTCTTACTGATTTACCGTTATAGTTTTGGGGTTATGCATTAGAGACATCCGCATTCACTTTAAATAGGGCACCATCTAAATCCATTGAAACGACACCGTATGAATCGTGGTTTGGGAAGAAATGCGGAATACTTTCACAGTTGACACCACCGGGAACACCACAGCGCAATGGTGTGTCCGAACGTCGTAATCGAACTCTCTTAGATATGGTTCGTTCTATGATGTCTCTTACTGATTTACCGTTATAGTTTTGGGGTTATGCATTAGAGACATCCGCATTCACTTTAAATAGGGCACCATCTAAATCCGTTGAAACGACACCGTATGAATTATGGTTTGGGAAGAAACCTAAGCTGTTGTTCCTTAAAGTTTGGGGTTGCGAAGCTTATGTAAAAAAGTTACAACCTGACAAGCTAGAACCCAAAGCGGAGAAATGCATCTTCATAGGATATCCTAAAGAAACTATTGGGTATACTTTCTATCACAGATCCGAAGGCAAAATCTTTGTTGCTAAGAACGGATCCTTTCTTGAGAAGGAGTTTCTTACTAAAGAAGTGACTGGAAGAAAAGTAGAACTCGATGAGGTTATTGATCCTTCTCTCATAGATCAGAGTAGCGCAGTACCGGAAGATATTCCTGTACCGCCTGCACCGATAGGAGAGGAAGAAAATGATAATGATCATGAAACTTCGAACAAAGTGGCTACTGAACCTCGCAGGTCGAGGAGGGAGCGTACCACTCCCGATTGGTATGATCCCTATCTTAATGTCATGATTGTGGATAACAATGATGAAGACCCTGCGACGTATGAAGAAGCGATGATGAGCTCTGATTCCAACAAATGGCATGAAGCCATGAAATCCGAAATGGGATCCATGTATGATAACAAAGTATGGACTTTGGTAGACTTACCTGATAGTCGCAAGGCTGTCGAGAATAAATTGATCTTCAAGAGAAAAACAAATGCTGATGGTAATATTATTGTCTATAAAGCTCGACTTGTCGCAAAGGATTTCCGACAAATTCAAGGAATTGACTACGATGAGACTTTCTCACCTATAGAGAAGCTAATGTCTGTGAGGATTTTGTTAGCAATAGTTGCATTTTTCGATTATGAGATTTGGCAGATAGATGTCAAAACGGCGTTCCTTAATGGTGATATTGAGGAAGAGTTGTATATGGTACAACCCAAAGGTTTTGTCGATCCTAAAAATGCTGACAAGGTATGCAAACTTCAGTGTTCCATTTATGGACTGAAGCAAGAATCCCTGAGTTGGAACCGACGCTTTGATAAGGTGATCAAAGACTTCGAGTTTATATAGTGTCATGGAGAGGCCTGTATTTACAAGAAAGTGAGTGGGAGCTCTGTAGCGTTCCTGATATTATATGTAGATGACATATTATTGATCGGGAATGATATAGAACTATTAATCAGTGTAAAAGGATATTTGAATAAGTGTTTTTCAATGAAAGACCTTGGTGAAGCAGCGTACATTTTAGGCATCAAGATTTATAGAGATGGATCAAGACGCCTAATAGGGCTTTCACATAGTACATACCTGGACAAGATTCTAAAGAAGTTTAGAATGAATGAAAGGAAGAAAGGGTTCTTGCCTATGTTGCCAGGTAAGGTCTTGAGTAAGACTCAAGGTCCAGCTACGGCAGAAGAAAGAGGAAGGATGAATCAGATTCCCTATGCCTCGGCAGTAGGCTCTATCATGTATGCTATGCTGTGTACTAGACCGGATATCGCTTATGCTGTTAGTTTGACCAGCAGATATCAGTGATCCAGGAATGAAACACTGGACAGCGGTCAAGATTATCCTGAAGTACTTGAAAAGGACTAAGGATATGTTTCTTTGTTATGGCGGTGACCAAGAGCTCGTTGTAACCAGTTACACCGATGCAAGTTGAAAAACTGATTCTGATGACTCTAAGTCTCAGTTTGGGTACGTGTTTATATTGAATGATGCTACAGTAAGCTGGAGTAGCTCCAAGCAGTGCACGGTGGCGAAGTCTTCAACTGAATCAGAATACATAGTGGCTTCAGAGGCTTCATCGGAAGCGGTATGGATGAAGAGGTTCATTGTTGAGCTTGGTGTGGTTCCTAGTGCATTGGACCCACTAGCCATTTATTGTGACAACATGGGTGCCATCGCCAATGCACAAGAACCAAGGTCACACAAGAAGCTGAAGCATATCAAGCTCCGTTTTCATTTGATTCGCGAGTACATCGAAGATGGAGAAGTAAAGATTTGCAAAGTACACACATATCTGAATGTGGCAGATCCGTTGACTAAAGCTCTCCCTAGGGCAAAGCATGACCAACACCAGAATGCCATGGGTGTTAGGTACCTTACAATGTAATCTAGATTATTGACCCTAGTGCAAGTGGGAAACTGTTGGAGATATGCCCAAGAGGCAATAATAAAGTGGTTATTATATATCTTTATGTTTATGATAAATGTTTGCATACCATGCTATAATTTTATTAACTGAAACATTGATACATGTGTGTTATGTGAACAACAAGGAGTCCCTAGTAAGCCTCTTGTATAACTAGCTTGTTGATTAATAGATGATCATAGTTTCGTGATCATGAACATTGGATGTTATTAATAACAAGGTTATGTCATTATATGAATGATATGATGGACACACCCAATTAAGTGTAGCATAAGATCACGTCATTAAGTTCAATTTGCTATTAGCTTTCGATACATAGTTACCTAGTCCTTCGACCATGAGATCATGTAAATCACTTATACCGGAAGGGTACTTTGATTACACCAAACGCCACTGCCTAAATGGGTGGTTATAAAGGTGGGATTAAGTATTCGGAAAGTATGAGTTCAGGCATATGGATCAAGAGTGGGATATTGTCCATCCCGATGGCGGATATATATACGCTGGGCCCTCTCGGTGGAATGCCATCTGATTAGCTTGCAAGCATATGAATGGTTCATAAGAGATGACATACCACGGTACGAGTAAAGATTACTTGTCGGAGATGAGGTTGAACAAGGTATTGAGATACCGATGATCAAACCTTGGACAAGTAAAATATTGCGTGACAAAGGGAATCGGTATCGTATGTAAATGGTTCAATCGATCAGTAAGTTATCGTTGAATGTGTGGGAGTCATTATGGATATCCAGATCCCGCTATTGGTTATTGATCGGAAAAGAGTCTCGACCATGTCTACATAGTTCACGAACCGTAGGGTGACACACTTAAGGTTTGATGTCGTTTTAAGTAGATATGGAATATGGAATGGAGTTCGAATGTTTGTTCGGAGTCTCAGATGGGATCCGGGACATCACGAGGAGGCCTGGAA
This sequence comes from Lolium perenne, assembly GCF_019359855.2. Classification (NCBI taxonomy): domain Eukaryota; kingdom Viridiplantae; phylum Streptophyta; class Magnoliopsida; order Poales; family Poaceae; genus Lolium; species Lolium perenne. The sequence goes on from NC_067245.2 coordinate 314,981,357, forward strand.
TGGTCCGGAGAATAAGATTCATATATAGGAAGTCATTTTCTAGGTTTGAAAATGATCCGGTGTATTTATGGAAGGTTCTATAAGGTTCTAGAAAAGTTCGGAAGAAATCACCGCTGAAGGTGGAGTCCCGGAGGGACTCCACCCACCTTGGCTGGCTAGCCTAAGGGAGGAAGAGTCCCAGGTGGACTCCACCCCATGGTGGCCGGCCACCCCACCAAGGAAGGGGTGGGAGTCCCACCTTGAGTAGGAGTCCCACCTTGGGTAGGTTTCGTCCTTATGGAAGGTTTAGGAGTTGGACTCTTATTCGTTTTCTGGGCAAACCCTTGGGGCTTTTCCACCTATATATAGATGAGGAGAGGGAGGGGGCGGACACACCTTGGCCGCACCACCCTTGCCCCCTTGAGGCCGGCGCCCATAGCCCCCTCTCCTCAAACCCTAGCCGCCCCTCCTCCTCCACCTCTCCCGCATAAGCTTAGCGAAGCCCTGCCGGAGATCTCCACCACCACCGCCACCACGCCGTCGTGCTGTCGGGATTCCGAGGAGGATCTACTACTTCCGCTGCCCGCTGGAACGGGGAGAAGGACGTCGTCATCAACACCGAACGTGTGACCGAGTACGGGGGTGCTGCCCGACTGTGGCACCGTCAAGATCTTCTACGCGCTTTTGAAAGCGGCAAGTGATCATCTTCCACAACAACGAGATCTAATCTCGTAGGCTTTGGAAATCTTCGAGGGTTAGTCTCATGATCTTCTCGTTGCTCCCATCTTCTAGATTGCATCTTGGCTTGGTTTTCGTTCTCACGGTGGGAATTTTTTTGTTTTCTATGCTACGAATCCATCAACTTGGATTCAGATAAGGGGACTACTACCTCCATGGTGTGAATGGAACATCATTGATCAAGCTGTTTCAGTGTGTGGTTTGCTAAAAAGAGTAGACTGGCAAAGTATTTTCAAGAATTGTGCTGAGGTGGTTAGGGTGGAGATCCTCTGCAGAGATACCAATAGAATCCCTGCTGGTAGATTGTTTAACTTCCATGGGAACCTCTTCCAGCTGCAGTTCACTGCTGAGTTACGAATTGCAACTGGGGTTCAGAGAGAAGTGCTTGCTGGGCAGGATAGTGGCAATGCAGGTGGAGGACTTGGAAATGGGACTAATGGCATGGATACTGATGGGAGATCTGAAGAAAATAGAAATACCACTAACTCCCAGTCTAGTGGTGGCTCAAATCATCAGGTGGAAACTGGAAATGCATCTCATGGGAGACATGTTGCAATGATAACTGCTGACACACCTGAAGAAAGAGTGATCCCAGGAAGTGAAGTGTACAAGTTACTGGTGGAAAGGGGTGCCATAGGTACTGATGGACAGTTCATATGGGATGGTTGCAGTGATGCTGATGAGGGTGTGACGTCTGAAGTTACAAGTTTCTGGGATGAAGAGGGTTTATCTTTTGCTGAGAGGATGGAAGAAGCTGCTGCAGAATAGCTCCACTTGCCAGAGGATATCATGCCAGCTTTTGATGACCTGCTGAAGAATAGAGAAGCTCAAGGAGCTGGGAAGAAACAGAAAATGGCTTGGGGGCCTATGCAACCTATCAGACAAAGTGACAGAATTGACAGGTCAAAGAATGTGATGGATAAAGCTATGGAATTGAAGGAGAAGAAGAAAACTCTAGGAGCTGCTACAAAAATGACAGGTATAGTCAAATCCAACCCTTTTCATGTTCTGCAAGTAGAAGAGGTAAGTGATATGGCTAGGAAAATAGGGATTCAGGTAGATACTGATGATGTAGATGATCCAATGGAGTCTGTTAGTTTTGATAATGCTAATACCCAAATGCTTCCTCCTATTAAACCTGCGGATAGTTAGTTAGATGTAGATGTTCTATCAGGTACAACTGACTGTCCAAAAATCCCTGATCAGTACAATACAGATCATGAGTGTTATGATAGAGGTGAGAATGTGTGGGTGTATGTGACTTCAAGCCCTGGGTAGGCAGAGATATATAGATGAAAATCTTGTTCCTCTGCAACTAGACTATATTGACTTCCAAGAAACAAAAAAGCAGCAATCCAGTAATTCCTTTTTGAAGTGTGTGTTAGGAAATAGGAATTTTGCTTGGAATCACCTTCCTGCAGTTGGTTCTGTGGGAGGGATTTTAGTTGGTATAAATCTTGACCTCTTTGATGTTGTTGCTTGGGATATTAGGAACTTTTCTGTCAGTGTAGTTGCTAGGAATAAGATAGCTGATGTGACTGTTAGAATTACCACTGTTTATGGCTCTCCCTATGAAGAGAAGAAAGATGGTTTTATTTCTGAACTACATGAGCTTTTTCTTCATTGGGAAGGACCTGTCATTATTGGTGGTGATTTTAATCTTGTTAGATCTCATTTAGATAAAAGTAATGGTAATATTGATCATAGATGGGCTGATAAGTTCAATGCTTGGGTAGATATTTGGGCCCTAGTAGAGATTGGGCTTACTGGTAGAGCTTTTACTTGGGCCAATAACCAAGAAAACTTGATCATGAGTAGGATTGATAGAATTATTTGTACTACTGAGTTTGAAGAGAGGTTTCCTTTAGCTCATGCTAGAGCCTTGCCTAGGGTAGGAAGTGATCACACCCCCATTGTCTGGGATTTTGGCTGTGATCAAGTACCAACAAAAAGTGGTTTTAAATTTGAGCAGTGGTGGTTATCCAGGCCTGATTTTAAACATCTAGTGATCAAAGCCTGGAGCTTAGGTAGGGGAAATAAATCTGCTATTGATAGTTGGCATGATAAATGTAAATATTTTAGAAGGTTAGCTAGAGGGTGGAGTGCTAATCTAGAGGCTGACATTAGGAAACACAAAAAAGAACTCATGGAGGAATATGATTCCTTGGAGATTTTGGCTGAAACTCAACCTCTAGATGAACCAGGTAGAAAAGATTAGATGATATCCTCATTGAACTCAATACTTATTGGATCATTGAGGAAACTAAGGCTAGGCAGAGATCTAGGGATAGGAATATCCTTGAGGGAGATAGGAATACAACCTATTTCCATGCAGTAGCTAATCAAAGAAGAAGGAAGAAAAGAATTATTGTCTGAGAGGGGTCAGATGGTACTATAGCTGACCAAAAGGGTATGATTAAAATAGCAACTGAGTTTTATAAGGAGTTGTTTAAAAAAGAAGAAAGACCCGATATTAGATTACTGAATGACTTCTTCTCCCTTGAAGAGAAAGTCACTCCACAGGAAAATATTGAGCTTGAGAAGGAGTTCTCTGAAGAAGAGATTAAGAATGCAGTGTTTGGTTCTTATGCTGAAGGAGCACCTGGTCCTGATGGACTATCCTTCCTCTTCTTCCAAACCTTTTGGGACATTATTAAGGGGGACCTTATTGAGCTTTTTGATGATTGGCGTCATAACAAATTAGACATAAATAGACTAAATTTTGCTATGATCACCCTGATCCCAAAAGAGGATGATGCAAAAGAGATGAGGAAGTTTATACCTATAAGTCTGCTAAATTGTGTGTTTAAGATTTTTACCAAGGTTATTACCAATAGATTCTCCCTCTTGATTGACAGATTGATTTCCCAACAACAATCTGCCTTCATCAAGGGTAGGTTTATTTTAGCCCAAATTCTTTCGGGCGGGCGCGTGCCAAACCGAAGTTTCTGGCGGGCACACTACACGACAGAGAAAATCCCGTCGTTCTTTTCCGTCTTCCAACCTACCCCTTCATTTTCATTCTCACGATGGGCTCCCAACCCCATTTCCTCTACCAGGCGCGGTGGCGGTGGCAGGAACCAGAGCGTGCGCGCGGCCGCCGGCCTCCCCTCTATCATGTGCTACCACCGCGGCCAGGTTCGCCAGCTCCCCCGGGTGAGGCTCTCTCTTGCCCCGGAGTCCATGGCGTGGAGGCGGAGCTGGGCTCTCCTTCATCGGTTTGTGTTCCCGCTGGGTACGACGACGCCTGCCTTGGACCTCTCAGCAGCGTGGGGCGGACGACGTCCGCCCCGTCCTTCCGCCGGTGCCCGCAGCGGCCTCGTCCTCTCGCCGGTGCGGATCCTCTGCCCGACAGGGCGTTGCTGCCACAGTGCCACCCGTCCATTGATTTCGGAGGAGCAGAACTGCAGGAGAGACATAGAGCTCAGTTTGGATTTTGCTCCTCTCCCGTGAAGACACCCATAATGACCAGTAGTACTATTCTAACACTGTGCTACTACAACGTGGTGTTCAGCACTTTCGACTCAAGTACAAGACTGATCTTCTGTGCACAATCGTGATCACGAGGAGCCAACATAATTCATGAGTATCCTCGTGTGTGTAGGCAATTCTATACATAGATTTCCCTAAATGTTCTGCTAACTTTGTCTAACAACTGGTTTAGGTGATGAAATTTTAAAGTTGTCTATTGTTCTTGCCAAGTTGTCTAGAATTATTACGAAGCTACTCACCATAGTCACGAAGTTGCTAAGTGGTATATAATTATTGTTAATTTGTCTATGATGTTGTGAAGTTCCTTCAGGTGGAGTTGAGTACCATCTTGGTGGAGTTGCCTTCGGCCGGCGACTCCGCGATGAGGTTCGGTGGCCGCGGCATTCGTTGCGGATGTTGTAGGGGCCGTGGTACGGGCCGATGATCGTGACGAGTGACGCTCTGCGCTCTGTCGCGAAAAGCAGCCCCTCAAAGCTGGCTAACGGCAGCCCATCTCGAATCCGCCTGCCCTTCCGGCGTGAGTTGACTTTGCTGCCATCGCACATACTCGTCATGGGTGTGGGCACCCGGCAACGGCGGCACGACGTAGCAGCATGTGAAGATTTCCACCCTGAGGGGAGGCGCCAGTCCAGTGAGACAAGGATCCTCACCTCGCACAACGCATGCGCCTCCCCGATTGAGATGTTGCAGAGCGGTCGCCGCCGCCTGATACGTCCAAAACGTATCTACTTTCCCGAACACTTTTGCTATTGTTTCGCCTCTAATTTGTGTATTTTGGATGCAACTAACACGGACTAACGCTGTTTTCAGCAGAACTGTTCTGGTGTCTCGTTTTTGTGCAGAAATCCAACTTTCAGGAAAATCCTCGGAATTTATGCAGAAGGTCCTATTTTCCCAGAATATTGGCGGAGCCAGAAGGGCAAGCCAGGTGGGGGCCCGAGGGCCCCACACCATAGGCCGGCGCGGCCCAGGAGGGGCCCGCGCGGCCCTATGGTGTGGCGGCCTCGGTCAGCCCCCGACGCCCTCCTTCGGACTATTTATTGCCTTCGACCTAAAAACGCACGGAGAGAAGTCGAAGTCGCCAGAAAGCCTCCAGAACGCCGCCACATCGCGAAACTCCGTCTCGGGAGCCAGAAGTCTCCGTTCTGGCACTCCGCCGGGACGGGGAATTGGAGGAGATCATCGCCATCATCACCACCGACGCCTCTCCATCAACCAACAATGTTTCCCCCATCCATGTGTGAGTAATTCCCCCGCTGTAGGTCGAAGGGGATGGTAGGGATTGGATGAGATTGGTCATGTAATAGCATAAGATTGTTAGGGCATAGTGCCTAGTGTCCGTAATTGGTACTTTGATGATATTGTTGCAACTTGCTATGCTTAATGCTTGTCACTAGGGCCCGAGTGCCATGATCTCAGATCTGAACATGTTATTGTTTCATCATGATATTCATTGTTTTATGATCTTACCTGCAAGTTGTATACACATGTCGCTGTCCGGAACCAATGGCCCCGAAGTGACAAGAATCGGGACAACCGGAGGGGATGGTAGTGATGTGAGGATCACATGTGTTCACGGAGTGTTAATGCTTTGCTCCGGTACTCTATTAAAAGGAGTACCTTAATATCCAGTAGATTCCCTTGAGGCCCGGCTGCCACCGGCTGGTAGGACAAAAGATGTTGTGCAAGTTTCTCATTGCGAGCACGTACGACTATAATTGGAACACATGCCTATTGATTGCTTTGTACTTGGACACCGTTTTATTATTATCTGCAAATGCCCTGCTATGATTGTTACATGAGTTTCTCTCATCCATGCAACGCCCGTTATCCGTCCCCGTGCCTACAGTATTTTAATCCTGCTGTTTACTAAAATCACTACTGCTGTCTCCGTTACTCTGCTGCTGTTATTTCACTACTGCTACTGCTATAAAACTGTTACTACTGATAAACTCTTGCGAGCAAGTCTGTTTCCAGGTGCAACTGAATTGACAACTCCGCTGTTAAGGCTCTCAAGTAATCTTTGTCTCCCCTTGTGTCGAATCAATAAATTGGGTTATACTACCCGCGAAGACTGCTGCGATCCCCTATACTTGTGGGTCATCAAGACTGTTTTCTGGCGCCGTTGCCGGGGAGCATAGCTTTATTTGGAAGTTCACTTGGATTGATATTGTTCGCTGCAAATTCTCCATCATGGGTAAAACTCGCGATTCTAAAGTCGCCATATTACCATCCACTACAAGAAAAGGTACAACTCTGAGTACCTCTGCTACTCTTGATTCACCATCTGTGATAATTCAACTTGTTTCACCGCCACAAGCTTCGCTTGGTGGTACTTCTGCTGAATCTGAAAACTCTCATAATATTGATAATGTTTGTGCTGTGCTTGATGATAGTGCTTGATGTCTACTGGAGCTTCTATTCTTGTAGACAGTGTTGGGCCTCCAAGAGCAGAGGTTTGTAGAACAGCAGCAAGTTTCCCTTAAGTGGATCACCCAAGGTTTATCGATCTCAGGGAGGAAGAGGTCAAAGATATCCCTCTCATGCAACCCTGCAACCACAAAGCAAGAAGTCTCTTGTGTCCCCAACACACCTAATAGGTGCATGATACGTCTCCGACGTATCGATAATTTCTTGTGTTCCATGCCACATTATTGATGATATCTACATGTTTTATGCACACTTTATGTCATATTCGTGCATTTTCTGGAACTAACCTATTAACAAGATGCCAAAGTGCCAGTTGCTGTTTTCTGCTGTTTTTGGTTTCAGAAATCCTAGTAACGAAATATCCTCGGAATTGGACGAAATCAACGCCCAGGGTCCTATTTTGCCACGAAGCTTCCAGAAGACCGAAGAGGAGACGAAGTGGGGCCACGAGGTGGCCACACCCTAGGGCGGCGCGGCCCAAGCCCTGGCCGCGCCGACCTGTAGTGTGGGGCCCTCGTGTGGCCCCCTGACCTGCCCTTCCACCTACTTAAAGCCTCCGTCGCGAAACCCCCAGTACCGAGAGCCACGATACGGAAAACCTTCCAGAGACACCGCCGCCAATCCCATCTCGGGGGATTCAGGAGATCGCCTCCGGCACCCTGCCGGAGAGGGGAATCATCTCCCGGAGGACTCTACGCCGCCATGGTCGCCTCCGGAGTGATGTGTGAGTAGTCTACCCCTGGACTATGGGTCCATAGCAGTAGCTAGATGGTTGTCTTCTCCCCATTGTGCTTAATTGTCGGGTCTTGTGAGCTGCCAAACATGATCAAGATCATCTATCTGTAATTCTATATGTTGCGTTTGTTGGGATCCGATGAATAGAGAATACTTGTTGTGTTGATTATCAAAGTTATGTCTATGTGTTGTTTATGATCTTGCATGCTCTCCGTTACTAGTAGATGCTCTGGCCAAGTAGATGCTTGTAACTCCAAGAGGGAGTATTTATGCTCGATAGTGGGTTCATGTCTCCGTGAATCTGGGAAGTGACAAGAATCTCTAAGATTATGGATGTGCTTGTTGCCACTAGGGATAAAACATTGGTGCTATGTTCGAGGATGTAGTTACTGATTACATTACGCGCAATACTTAATGCAATTGTCTGTTGTTAGCAACTTAATACTGGAGGGGGTTCGGATGATAACCTGAAGGTGGAATTTTTAGGCATAGATGCATGCTGGATAGCGGTCTATGTACTTTGTCGTAATGCCCAATTAAATCTCACTATACTCATCATAATATGTATGTGCATGGTCATGCCCTCTTTATTTGTCAATTGCCCAACTGTAATTTGTTCACCCAACATGCTGTTTATCTTATGGGAGAGACACCTCTAGTGAACTGTGAACCCCGGTCCAATTCTCTATACTGAAATACACCCATCGCAATACTGTTTTACTGTTTTCTGCAAACAATCATCTTCCACACAATACGGTTAATCCTTTGTTACAGCAAGCCGGTGAGATTGACAACCTCACTGTTTCGTTGGGGCAAAGTACTTTGGTTGTGTTGTGCAGGTTCCACGTTGGCGCCGGAATCTCTGGTGTTGCGCCGCACTACATCCCGCCGCCATCAACCTTCAACGTGCTTCTTGACTCCTACTGGTTCGATTAAACCTTGGTTTCTTACTGAGGGAAACTTGCCGCTGTGCGCATCACACCTTCCTCTTGGGGTTCCCAACGAACGTGTCAACTACACGCATCAAGCAAATTTCTGGCGCCGTTGCCGGGGAGATCAAGACACGCTGCAAGGGGAGTCTCCACTTCCCAATCTCTTTACTTTGTTTTTGTCTTGCTTAGTTTTATTTACTACTTTGTTTGCTGCATTATATCAAAACACAAAAAAATTAGTTGCTAGCTTTACTTTATTTACTGTCTTGCACTCTATATCAAAAACACAAAAAAAAAATTAGTTACTTGCATTTACTTTATCTAGTTTGCTTTATTTACTACTGCTAAAATGAGTAATCCTGAAGTTGAAGTTCGTACGTTTAAGCAACGAGGGGGAGAATGTTTAAGAGATGCTTGGTACAGAATTAGTGATGCCCATAATAGGTGCATTAAGAAACACTCCACCACTATCCTACTCAGGAATTTTTATGTTGGTATCTCTAGCTGGAATAGGTATGTTCTTGATAGTCTCGCGAAAGGTAACTTCCTAAGTACTCCTGCATTAGAAGCTAGCTGCATTATTGAGAGTCTATTTGGAATACCCCCTGTTGATGAAGTTAAGACTGAAATCTCTCTTGAAGATGTTATGAAAAAATTGGAAACCTTAGAGAAAAATTTTCCAAGTATTGAAGCCAAATTGGAAATGTTACTTGATAAAACTGATGAACTTGATAAATCCTTAGGAGGAATTGATGAAAGAATTAGTGTCCTAGGAACTTGTGTTGTCCATGACGATCAAAGCAATAGGATTGACGAACTTGAAAAAACTATGGGAACCTTGGGTTCAACATTTTCTTCTCTTAAATATAAGGAGAAAGCTTATGTGGGTAAGGAGCAAAAGTTTATGTATGTCTCTAAAGTGCCTAAACCAAAGAAGTATTATTATAGGCCTAAAATTGACAAAGCCCTTAGTACTACTACGGATGGGGGAGCTCATGATAACGATGCACCATCTCTTGATAACACTTGATACACACTTTCTGCACCTAGCTGAAAGGCGTTAAAGAAAAGCGCTTATGGGAGACAACCCATGTGTTTTTACTACAGTACTTTGTTTTTATTTTGTGTCTTGGAAGTTGTTTACTACTGTAGCAACCTCTCCTTATCTTAGTTTAGTGTTTTGTTGTGCCAAGTAAAGTCGTTGATAGTAAAGTTCATACTAGATTTGGATTACTGCGCAGAAACAGATTTCTTTGCTGTCACGAATCTGGGCTGTTTTCTCTGTAGGTAACTCAGAAAATTATGCCAATTTACGTGAGTGATCCTCAGATATGTACGCAACTTTCATTCAATTTGAGCATTTTCATTTGAGCAAGTCTGGTGCCTCGATAAAATTCGTCAATACGAACTGTTCTGTTTTGACAGATTCTGCCTTTTATTTCGCATTGCCTCTTTTGCTATGTTGGATGAATTTCTTTGATCCATTAATGTCCAGTAGCTTTATGCAGTGTCCAGAAGTGTTAAGAATGATTGTGTTACCTCTGAACATGTTAATTTTTATTGTCCACTAACCCTCTAATGAGTTGTTCTAAGTTTGGTGTGGAGGAAGTTTTCAAGGATCAAGAGAGGAGTATGATGCAATATGATCAAGGAGAGTGAAAGCTCTAAGCTTGGGGATGCCCCGGTGGTTCACCCCTGCATATATCAAGAAGACTCAAGCGTCTAAGCTTGGGGATGCCCAAGGCATCCCCTTCTTCATCAACAACATTATCAGTTTCCTCCCCTGAAACTATATTTTTATTCCATCACATCTTATGTGCTTTGCTTGGAGCGTCGGTTTGTTTTTGTTTTTTGTTTTGTTTGAATAAAATGGATCCTAGCATTCACTGTATGGGAGAGAGACATGCTCCGCTGTAGCATATGGACAAGTATGTCCTTAGGCTCTACTCATAATATTCATGGCGAAGTTTCTTCTTCGTTAAATTGTTATATGGTTGGAATTGGAAAATGATACATGTAGTAAATTGCTATAATGTCTTGGATAATGTGATACTTGGCAATTGTTATGCTTATGCTTAAGCTCTTGCATCATATACTTTGCACCCATTAATGAAGAAATACATAGAGCATGCTAAAATTTGGTTTGCATAATTGGTCTCTCTAAGGTCTGGATAATTTCTAGTATTGAGTTTGAACAACAAGGAAGACGGTGTAGAGTCTTATAATGTTTTCAATATGTCTTTTATGTGAGTTTTGCTGCACCGGTTCATCCTTGTGTTTGTTTCAAATAACCTTGCTAGCCTAAACCTTGTATCGAGAGGGAATACTTCTCATGCATCCAAAATCCTTGAGCCAACCACTATGCCATTTGTGTCCACCATACCTACCTACTACATGGTATTTCTCCGCCATTCCAAAGTATATTGCTTGAGTGCTACCTTTAAATTTCCACTCTTCACCTTTACAATATATAGCTCATGGGACAAATAGCTTAAAAACTATTGTGGTATTGAATATGTACTTATGCACTTTATCTCTTATTAAGTTGCTTGTTGTGCGATAACCATGTTCACTGGGGACGCCATCAACTATTCTTTGTTGAATTTCATGTGAGTTGCTATGCATGTTCGTCTTGTCTGAAGTAAGAGCGATCTACCACCTTATGGTTAAGCATGCATATTGTTAGAGAAGAACATTGGGCCGCTAACTAAAGCCATGAGCCATGGTGGAAGTTTCAGTTTTGGACATATATCCTCAATCTCATATGAGAAAATTAATTGTTGCTACATGCTTATGCATAAAAGAGGAGTCCATTATCTGTTGTCTATGTTGTCCCGGTATGGATGTCTAAGTTGAGAATAATCAATAGCGAGAAATCCAATGCGAGCTTTCTCCTTAGACCTTTGTACAGGCGGCATAGAGGTACCCCTTTGTGACACTTGGTTAAAACATGTGCATTGCGATAATCCCGGTAATCCAAGCTAATTAGGACAAGGTGCGGGCACTATTAGTATACTATGCATGAGGCTTGCAACTTATAAGATATAATTTACATAACTCATATGCTTTATTACTACCGTTGACAAAATTGTTTCATGTTTTCAAAATCAAAGCTCTAGCACAAATATAGCAATCGATGCTTTTCCTCTATGGAGGACCATTCTTTTACTTTTATTGTTGAGTCAGTTCACCTATTTCTCTCCACCTCAAGAAGCAAACACTTGTGTGAACTGTGCATTGATTCCTACATACTTGCATATTGCACTTATTATATTACTCTATGTTGACAATATCCATGAGATATACATGTTATAAGTTGAGAGCAACCGCTGAAACTTAATCTTCCTTTGTGTTGCTTCAATACTTTTACTATGAATTATTGCTTTATGAGTTAACTCTTATGCAAGACTTATTGATGCTTGTCTTGAAGTACTATTCATGAAAAGTCTTTGCTATATGATTCACTTGTTTACTCATGTCATATACATTGTTTTGATCGCTGCATTCACTACATATGCCTTACAAATAGTATGATCAAGGTTATGATGGCATGTCACTCCAGAAATTATCTTTGTTATCGTTTTACCTGCTCGGGACGAGCAGAACTAAGCTTGGGGATGCTGATACGTCTCCGACGTATCGATAATTTCTTGTGTTCCATGCCACATTATTGATGATATCTACATGTTTTATGCACACTTTATGTCATATTCATGCATTTTCTGGAACTAACCTATTAACAAGATGCCGAAGTGCCGATTCTTTGTTTCTGCTGTTTTTGGTTTCAGAAATCCTAGTAACGAAATATTCTCGGAATTGGACGAAATCAACGCCCAGGGTCCTATTTTGCCACGAAGCTTCCAGAAGACCGAAGAGGAGACGAAGTGGGGCCACGAGGTGGCCACACCCTAGGGCGGCACGGCCCAAGCCCTGGCCGCGCCGACCTGTAGTGTGGGGCCCTCGTGTGGCCCCCTGACCTGCCCTTCCGCCTACTTAAAGCCTTCGTCGCGAAACCCCCAGTACCGAGAGCCACGATACGGAAAACCTTCCAGATACGCCGCCGCCGCCAATCCCATCTCGGGGGATTCAGGAGATCGCCTCCGGCACCCTGCCGGAGAGGGGAATCATCTCCCGGAGGACTCTACGCCGCCATGGTCGCCTCCGGAGTGATGTGTGAGTAGTCTACCCCTGGACTATGGGTCCATAGCAGTAGCTAGATGGTTGTCTTCTCCCCATTGTGCTTAATTGTCGGGTCTTGTGAGCTGCCGAACATGATCAAGATCATCTATCTGTAATTCTATATGTTGCGTTTGTTGGGATCCGATGAATAGAGAATACTTGTTATGTTGATTATCAAAGTTATGTCTATGTGTTGTTTATGATCTTGCATGCTCTCCGTTACTAGTAGATGCTCTGGCCAAGTAGATGCTTGTAACTCCAAGAGGGAGTATTTATGCTCGATAGTGGGTTCATGTCTCCGTGAATCTGGGGAAGTGACAGAAATCTCTAAGATTATGGATGTGTTGTTGCCACTAGGGATAAAACATTGGTGCTATGTTCGAGGATGTAGTTACTGATTACATTACGCGCAATACTTAATGCAATTGTCTGTTGTTAGCAACGTAATACTGGAGGGGGTTCGGATGATAACCTGAAGGTGGACTTTTTAGGCATAGATGCATGCTGGATAGCGGTCTATGTACTTTATCGTAATGCCCAATTAAATCTCACTATACTCATCATAATATGTATGTGCATGGTCATGCCCTCTTTATTTGTCAATTGCCCAACTGTAATTTGTTCACCCAACATGCTGTTTATCTTATGGGAGAGACACCTCTAGTGAACTGTTGACCCCGGTCCAATTCTCTATACTGAAATACAATCTACTGCAATACTGTTTTACTGTTTTCTGCAAACAATCATCTTCCACACAATACGGTTAATCCTTTGTTACAGCAAGCCGGTGAGATTGACAACCTCACTGTTTCGTTGGGGCAAAGTACTTTGGTTGTGTTGTGCAGGTTCTACGTTGGCGCCGGAATCTCTGGTGTTGCGCCGCACTACATCCCGCCGCCATCAACCTTCAACGTGCTTCTTGACTCCTACTGGTTCGATTAAACCTTGGTTTCTTACTGAGGGAAACTTGCCGCTGTGCGCATCACACCTTCCTCTTGGGGTTCCCAACGAACGTGTCAACTACACGCATCAGTGCACTAGTTCGGCGAAGAGATAGTGAAATACAGGTGGTATGAATAAGTATGAGCAGTAGCAACGGCACCAGAAAAGTGCTTGCTGGCGTGTAGTTGATGGTGGTAATATTGCGGACAGTAGAGATGCAGTAAAACAGTAAACAAGCAGCGATAGCAGTATTGGAAACAAGGCCTAGGGATCATACTTTCACTAGTGGACACTCTCAATATTGATCACATAAATAAATAGATAGATGCTAGACTCTACACCCTCTTGTTGGATGATGAACACCACTAACTGTGTAGGATTACATGAACCCTCAATGCCGGAGTTAACAAGCTCCACAATATTCGATGTTCATATTTAAATAACCTTAGAGTGCACGACAGATCAACACAACCAAACCAAGTACTAACATAGCATGCACACTGTCACCTTCACGCTACGAAAGGAGGCATAGATCACATCAATACCATCATAGCAATAGTTAACTTCATAATCTACAAGAGATCACAGTCATAGCCTACGCCAAGTACTACACGATGCACACACTGTCACCATTACACCGTGCAGGAGGAATAAACTACTTTAATAACATCACTAGAGTAGCACATAGATTAATAGTGATACAAAACACATTGTAATCATAAAGAGATATAAATAAGCACTTCACTATGCCATTCATAACAGTGAATAAGTATTCTGTGAAATATAGCCTAAGAGACCCACACGGTGCACACACTGTCACCTTTACACACGTGGGACAAGGAGTCTCCGGAGATCACATAAGTAAAATCCACTTGACTAGCATAATGACATCTAGATTACAAGCATCATCATATGAATCTCAATCATGTAAGGCAGCTCATGAGATTATTGTATTGAAGTACATAGGGAGAGAGATTAACCACATAGCTACCGGTACAGCCCTTAGCCTCGATGGAGAACTACTCCCTCCTCATGGGAGACAGCAGCGTTGATGAAGATGGCGGTGGAGATGGCAGCGGTGTCGATGGAGGAGCCTTCCGGGGGCACTTCCCCGTCCCGGCGGCGTGCCGGAACAGAGACTCCTGTCCCCCAGATCTTGGCTTCGCGATGGCGGAGGCTCTGGATGGTTTCTCGTACCGTGGTTTTTCCGTCTCGAGGTTTTAGGTCGAGGGGGCTTAAATAGGCGAAGAGGCGGCGTCGGAGGGTCAACGAGGCGACGTCACCACAGGGGGGCGCGGGCCACCCCTGGGCCGCGCCGGCCTACCTCCTGGGGGGCCTGTGTCCCCTCTCTGGCAACTCTCGGGTGTTCTGGATGCTTCCGGGGATTCTAAGATGCTGGGCGTTGATTTCGTCCGATTCCGAGAATATTTCCTTACTAGGATTTCTGAAACCAAAAACAGCAGAAAACAAAGAATCGGCCCTTCGGCATCTCGTCAATAGGTTAGTTCCGGAAAACGCATAAATATGACATAAAGTATGCATAAAACATGTAGATATCATCAATAATGTGGCATGGAACATAAGAAATTATCGATACGTCGGAGACGTATCAGCATCCCCAAGCTTAGTTTCTGCTCGTCCCGAGCAGGTAAACGATAACAAAGATAATTTCTGGAGTGACATGCCATCATAACCTTGATCATACTATTGTAAGCAAATGTAATGAATGCAGCGATCAAAACAATGTAAATGACATGAGTAAACAAATGAATCATATAGCAAAGACTTTTCATGAATAGTACTTTCAAGACAAGCATCAATAAGTCTTGCATAACAGTTAACTCATAAAGCAATAATTCAAAGTAGAGGTATTGAAGCAACACAAAGGAAGATGAAGTTTCAGCGGTTGCTTTCAACTTATAACATGTATATCTCATGGATAGTTGTCAATGCAAAGCAATATAACAAGTGCAATAAGCAAGTATGTAAGAATCAATGCACAGTTCACACAAGTGTTTGCTTCTTGAGATGGAGAGAGATAGGTGAACTAACTCAACATAAAAAGTAAAAGAAAGGCCCTTCGCAGAGGGAAGCATCGATTGCTATATTTGTGCTAGAGCTTTGGTTTTGAAAACATAGAGAGCATAAAAGTAAAATTTTGAGAGGTGTTTGTTGTTGTCAACGAATGGTAGTGGGCACTCTAACCCCCTTGCCAGACAAACTTTCAAAGAGCGGCTCCCATTTTATTTTTATTTTTGTGTGGCACTCCTTCCAATCTTTCTTTCACAAACCATGGCTAACCGAATCCTCGGGTGCCTGCCAACAATCTCATACCATGAAGGAGTGCCTTTTTATTTTAGTTTTATTATGATGACACTCCTCCCCACCTTTGCTTTCTCAAGCCATGGCTAACCGAATCCTTCGGGTGCCGTCCAACAATCACATACCATGGAGGAGTGTCTATTTAGTTTGATTAATTTGGGACTGAGAATCCCATTGCCAACTCTTTTTGCAAAATTATTGGATAAGCGGATGAAGCCACTAGTCCATTGGTGAAAGTTGCCCAACAAGATTGAAAGATAATCACCACATACTTCCTCATGAGCTATAAAACATTGACACAAATCAGAGGTGATAAATTTTGAATTGTTTAAAGGTAGCACTCAAGCAATTTACTTTGGAATGGCGGAGAAATACCATGTAGTAGGTAGGTATGGTGGACACAAATGGCATAGTGGTTGGCTCAAGGATTTGGATGCATGAGAAGTATTCCCTCTCGATACAAGGTTTAGGCTAGCAAGGTTATTTGAAACAAACACAAGGATGAACCGGTGCAGCAAAACTCACATAAAAGACATATTGTAAACATTATAAGACTCTACACCGTCTTCCTTGTTGTTCAAACTCAATACTAGAAAATATCTAGACCTTAGAGAGACCAATTATGCAAACCAAATTTTAGCAAGCTCTATGTATTTCTTCATTAATGGGTACAAAGTATATGATGCAAGAGCTTAAACATGAGCACAACAATTGCCAAGTATCAAATTATTCAAGACATTCTACCAATTACTACATGTAGCATTTCCCGATTCCAACCATATAACAATTAACGAAGCAGTTTCAACCTTCGCCATGAACATTAAAAGCTAAGAACACATGTGTTCATATGAACCAGCAGAGCATGTCTCTCTCCCACACAAGCATTTATTCAAACAAAAACAAAAACAAAAACAAACAGACGCTCCAAGTAAAGTACATAGGATGTGGCCGAATAAAAATATAGTTTCAAGAGAAGGAACCTGATAATTTGTCGATGAAGAAGGGGATGCCTTGGGCATCCCCAAGCTTAGATGCTTGAGTCTTCTTGAAATATGCAGGGATGAACCACCGGGGCATCCCCAAGCTTAGAGCTTTCACTCTTCTTGATCATATTGTATCATCCTCCTCTCTTGACCCTTGAAAACTTCCTCCACACCAAACTCGAAACAACTCATTAGAGGGTTAGTGCATAATCAAAATTCACATGTTCAGAGGTGACACAATTATTCTTAACACTTCTGGACATTGCCCAAAACTTCTGAAAGTTAATGGAACAAAGAAATCCATCCAACATAGCAAAAGAGGCAATGCGAAATAAAAGGCAGAATCTGTCAAAACAGAACAGTCCGTAAAGACGAATTTTATTGAGGCACCAGACTTGCTCAAATGAAAATGCTCAAATTGAATGAAAGTTGCGTACATATCTGAGGATCACTCACGTAAATTGGCATAATTTTCTGAGTTACCTACAGAGAATTCAGCCCAGATTCGTGACAGACAGAAATCTGTTTCTGTGCAGTAATCCAAATCTAGTATCAACCTTTCTATCAAAGACTTTACTTGGCACAACAATGCAACAAAATAAAGATAAGGAGAGGTTGTTACAGTAGTAAAAACTTCCAAGACACAAATATAAAACAAAGTACTGTAACAAAATAAACACATGGGTTATCTCCCAAGAAGTTCTTTCTTTATAGCCATTAAGATGGGCTCGCAATTTTAATGATGCACTCGCAAGAAATAGTATTTGAAGCAAAAGAGAGCATCAAGAGGCAAATTCAAAACAACTTTAAGTCTAACATGCTTCCTATGAAAAGGAATCTTGTAAATAAACAAATTCATGAAGAGTAAAGTAACAAGCATAGGAAGATAAAACAAGTGTAGCTTCAAAAATTTCAGCACATAGAGAGGTGTTTTAGTAACATGAAAATTTCTACAACCATATTTTCCTTTCTCATAATAACTTTCAGTAGTATCATGAGCAAACTCAACAATATAACTATCACATAAAGCATTCTTATCATGAGTCTCATGCTTAAAATTATTACTCTCCACATAAGCATAGTCAATTTTATTAGTAATAGTGGGAGCAAATTCAACAAAGTAGCTATCATTATTATTCTCATCATCAAATATAGGAGGTATATTGTAATCATAATCAAATTTATCCTCCATAACAGGTGGCAACAAAAGACTACTATCATTATAATCATCATAAATAGGAGGCAAAGTATCATCAAAGTAAATTTTCTCCTCAATGCTTGGGGGACTAAAAAGATCATGCTCATCAAAACCAGCTTCCCCAAGCTTAGAATTTTCCATAGCATTAGCAACAATAGTGTTCAAAGCATTCATATTAATAACATTCCCATTAGCATGCATATAAAGTTCCATGGGTTTTTAATTCTCTCTTCAAACACATCATGTCCTAATTCAAGATAAAGTTCATAAAGATCTCTCATATTTTTGTTGTTTTCCATTATGCCTAACTAGTGTAAACAAGAAACAAAAAGATGCAATTGCAGGATCTAAAGGAAATAGCTTCGAGCACACACACAATGGCGCCGTAAAAGCATCATACTGGAACCGGAGTATGAGTGCCTTTTACCTTTCCTCCTCGGCAACGGCGCCAGAAAAGTGCTTGATGTCTACTGGAGCTTCTATTCTTGTAGACAGTGTTGGGCCTCCAAGAGCAGAGGTTTGTAGAACAGCAGCAAGTTTCCCTTAAGTGGATCACCCAAGGTTTATCGATCTCGGGGAGGAAGAGGTCAAAGATATCCCTCTCATGCAACCCTGCAACCACAAAGCAAGAAGTCTCTTGTGTCCCCAACACACCTAATAGGTGCACTAGTTCGGCGAAGAGATAGTGAAATACAGGTGGTATGAATAAGTATGAGCAGTAGCAACGGCACCAGAAAAGTGCATGCTGGCGTGTAGTTGATGGTGGTAATATTGCGGACAGTAGAGATGCAGTAAAACAGTAAACAAGCAGCGATAGCAGTATTGGAAACAAGGCCTAGGGATCATACTTTCACTAGTGGACACTCTCAACATTGATCACATAAATAAATAGATAGATGCTAGACTCTACACCCTCTTGTTGGATGATGAACACCACTAACTGTGTAGGATTACATGAACCCTCAATGCCGGAGTTAACAAGCTCCACAATATTCGATGTTCATATTTAAATAACCTTAGAGTGCACGACAGATCAACACAACCAAACCAAGTACTAACATAGCATGCACACTGTCACCTTCACGCTACGAAAGGAGGCATAGATCACATCAATACCATCATAGCAATAGTTAACTTCATAATCTACAAGAGATCACAATCATAGCCTACGCCAAGTACTACACGATGCACACACTGTCACCATTACACCGTGCAGGAGGAATAAACTACTTTAATAACATCACTAGAGTAGCACATAGATTAATAGTGATACAAAACACATTGTAATCATAAAGAGATATAAATAAGCACTTCACTATGCCATTCATAACAGTGAATAAGTATTCTGTGAAATATAGCCTAAGAGACCCACACGGTGCACACACTGTCACCTTTACACACGTGGGACAAGGAGTCTCCGGAGATCACATAAGTAAAATCCACTTGACTAGCATAATGACATCTAGATTACAAGCATCATCATATGAATCTCAATCATGTAAGGCAGCTCATGAGATTATTGTATTGAAGTACATAGGGAGAGAGATTAACCACATAGCTACCGGTACAGCCCTTAGCCTCGATGGAGAACTACTCCCTCCTCATGGGAGACAGCAGCGTTGATGAAGATGGCGGTGGAGATGGCAGCGGTGTCGATGGAGGAGCCTTCCGGGGGCACTTCCCCGTCCCGGCGGCGTGTCGGAACAGAGACTCCTGTCCCCCAGATCTTGGCTTCGCGATGGCGGCGGCTCTGGATGGTTTCTCGTACCGTGGTTTTTCCGTCTCGAGGTTTTAGGTCGAGGGGGCTTAAATAGGCGAAGAGGCGGCGTCGGAGGGTCAACGAGGCGACGTCACCACAGGGGGGCGCGGGCCACCCCTGGGCCACGCCGGCCTACCTCCTGGGGGGCCTGTGTCCCCTCTCTGGCGACTCTCGGGTGTTCTGGATGCTTCCGGGGATTCTAAGATGCTGGGCGTTGATTTCGTCCGATTCCGAGAATATTTCCTTACTAGGATTTCTGAAACCAAAAACAGCAGAAACAAAGAATCGGCCCTTCGGCATCTCGTCAATAGGTTAGTTCCGGAAAACGCATAAATATGACATAAAGTATGCATAAAACATGTAGATATCATCAATAATGTGGCATGGAACATAAGAAATTATCGATACGTCGGAGACGTATCAGTGGTTCATTGGGATCCTTTCTAGATGCTACAATTGCTAGGTCTAGACAAATTGAAAATGCTGAAACTCCTAATGAAAATGCCACTACACCTGTTAATTCACCTGAACTTGATTATTCTAGTGATGATTCTGATGAAGATTATGTGGAGCTTAATGATGATTTTATTAATAGATGCAATGCTACTGCTGATGCAAGAAAAATTAAAAAGTTTCTTACACAATATACTGTTAGACATAAGTTATCTCCTGATCCTAAATTTGCCACATCTCCTATATGCATTAAGGATAAAGATTATGATTTTTCTCTTGATCTATCTCATATAGCTATTGTAGAGAAAGCACCCTTTTGTGGTACTGAAAAAGAAAGTGCTGTAGAACACATGATTGAACTTTCTTCTATGAGTAGCTTGTTTTCTGATGATGTCAAGATGCGTACTTACTTTGTCGCTAAATTTTTTCCTTTCTCATTAAAGGATGATGCTAAAACTTGGTATAATAATTTGCCTCCTGGTTCTATTAAAAGTCCAACTGAGCTGCGTGATGTTTTCTTTCGAAAGTACTTTCCTGCAAGTGCTCAACATATTGCTTTACAGAGAATTTATAGGTTTGACCAGGGAGATGAAGAGAAATTGCCTGAGGCATGGGCAAGATTTTGTTCTCTTATCAGAGCTCGACCTGGACATGATTTAGAGAAGAATGATCTACTTGATATATTTTATAGTGGACTAACCATTGAATCTAGAGCATATTTGGATAGTTGTGCTGGTTGTGTTTTCAGGAAAAGAACTCCAGACGAAGCTGAGGAATTATTGGCTAGAATAAGCCGGAATCATGATGATTGGAATACGCCTGAACCAACTCCAACACCAATATTGAAGAAGAGGGGTTTAATTGAATTGAATGATGAAGATATGAGGGAAGCTAAGAATTCTCTCAAGGAGAAAGGTATTAAATCCGAAGATGTGAAAAATCTACCTCCCATAAAAGATATATGTGAGATAATTCCCCCTTCACCCATGATTGAGGTAAACTCCCTTCAACGCTTTACTAGGGAAGATATTCCGTATTCAAAACCTCCTGCGCAATGCTTAGATGAGTTTGATAATTATATTGTTAAGCAAGAAAATTTTAATATGAGAGTAGAGAATCATCTAATGGAAAATTCTCAAGCTATTAGCAATTTACACGATATTGTGGAGAGAACCTCCAATGATGTTAAGATGCTTGTTAAACATTTTTAAATGATTCAAACTCAAATTGATCAACTCACTAAAGTGCAAAGTGACCTGTTAAAAAATAATTCTAAAGAGAAACATGCTTATGAAGTAACAACTAGAGGTGGTGTCTCTACCCAGGATCCTCTCTATCCTGAAGGGCATCCCAAAAGAATTGAACAAGATTCTCAACGAATTGAACCTAGTGCTCCTTCTAAGAAAAAGAAGAAGAAACATAAAAATGTTGTAGAATCCTCTGAACCTGTTAATGATCCTAATAGTATTTCTATTTCCGATGCTGAAACTGAAAGTGGTAATGAACATGATAATGATAATGATAATGATAATGATAAGAATGATGTTTCTGATAAAGAAGAAGTTGAAGATGAACCTGAAAAGCATGCTAAAAATAAAAAGTATACTAAAGAAGATTTTATTGCTAAGAAACATGGTAATGAAAGGGAACCTTGGGTACAAAAGCAAATGTCTTTTCCTGCTAAGAAACTAAAATCAAAGGAAGAAGAACATTATAATAAATTTTGTGATTGGATGAAACCTTTATTCTTGCAAATCCCTTTGACTGATGCTATTAAATTACCTCCTTATTCAAAGTATATGAAAGATATTGTTACTAACAAAAGGAAAATCCCCAATGAGGAGATTTCCACTATGCTTGCTAATTACTCTTTCAATGGCAAAGTGCCAAAGAAGTTGGGCGACCCAGGTATACCTACTATTCCTTGTTCTATTAAGAATAATTATGTTAAAACTGCTCTATGTGACTTGGGAGCCGGTGTTAGTGTTATGCCTTTTTCTCTTTATAAGAGACTTTATTTAGATAAGTTGATACCTACTGATATATCTTTGCAAATGGCTGATAAATCTACTGCTATTCCTGTTGGTATATGTGAGGATGTTCCTGTTCAAGTTACTAATAACTGCTTGATATTAACTGATTTTGTTGTGTTGGAAATGCCTGAAGATGATAATATGTCTATTATTCTTGGGAGACCTTTTCTTAACACCGCAGGGGCTGTTATTGATTGCAATAAAGGAAAGGTTACTTTCAATGTTGATGATAAGGAGCATACCGTCTATTTCCCCAAGAGGATTGATAAAGTATGCGGAGTCAATACTATCTCTAATGTGAGAACTATCAAAATTGGAACTATTGATTGTCCTATATATGAGCCTAAAGAAGGATATCAAAATCTTATGATTGGATCCATATCAATACAATTCAAGGTAACATGATTGATTTGAGGTTTATTTCTTCTTATGCTATGTAAAAATTATTCGGTGGCAAGACTTGATCAACCTTGCTAACGAATACTTTTTATATGCATAGAGGCGGTAAACAACATCTCTTTCTTCCTCCACTTGCCTTATTTGCTGTAGCACTTTTGTTTTGCAAAGTTCCTTAGTTAATTAGAGATTTCAAAAAATTTCCTGGCCAGTAAAAATGTGCATTTTTCAAAGTTTTCAAAAATTCACAAAAATTATACCGTTGGTCCTATTTTTCGAAAATGCACCTGGGAGCACCTGGGGATGACTAGTGGGGCACACCAGGGTGGCACCCCACAGGCCGGCGTGGCCTGGAAGGGGGGCGCGCCACCCTGGCGTGTGGGCCCCCCTTTGCCCCACTTTAGCATCTCTTCCTCCCAGACTCTTCTCTCTCCCGAAAAAATCGACACCAATTTTCTCTCACTCGCGTTTTTGCTCAAGAGCTCAGGATTTTTCGATCTCTTTGCTCAGCCCAGATTTCTGTCTGAAATTTGGCACATTTGCTCTCCGGTATGTGACTCTTTGATGACCCACAAGTATAGGGGATCGCAGCAGTCTTCGCGGGTAGTATAACCCAATTTATTGATTCGACACAAGGGGAGACAAAGAACACTTGGAAGCCTTAACAGCGGAGTTGTCAATTCAGCTGCACCTGGAAACAGACTTGCTCGCAAGAGTTTATCAGTAGTAACAGTTTTATAGCAGTAGCAGTAGTGAAATAACAGCAGCAGAGTAACAAAGACAGCAGTAGTGATTATAGTAAACATCAGGATTAAAATACTGTAGGCACGGGGACGGATGAACGGGCGTTGCATGGATGAGAGAAACTCATGTAACAATCATAGCAGGGCATTTGCAGATAATAATAAAACGGTGTCGAAGTACAAAGCAATCAATAGGCATGTGTTCCAATTATAGTCGTACGTGCTCGCAATGAGAAACTTGCACAACATCTTTTGTCCTACCAGCCGGTGGCAGCCGGGCCTCAAGGGAAACTACTGGATATTAAGGTACTCCTTTTAATAGAGTACCGGAGCAAAGCATTAACACTCCGTGAACACATGTGATCCTCACATCACTACCATCCCCTCCGGTTGTCCCGATTTCTGTCACTTCGGGGCCATTGGTTCCGGACGACGACATGTGTATACAACTTGCAGGTAAGATCATAAAACAATGAATATCATGATGAAACAATAACATGTTCAGATCTGAGATCATGGCACTCGGGCCCTAGTGACAAGCATTAAGCATAGCAAGTTGCAACAATATCATCAAAGTACCAATTACGGACACTAGGCACTATGCCCTAACAATCTTATGCTATTACATGACCAATCTCATCCAATCCCTACCATCCCCTTCGGCCTACAGCGGGGGAATTACTCACACATGGATGGGGGAAACATGGCTGGTTGATGTAGAGGCGTTGGCGGTGATGATGGCGATGATCTCCTCCAATTCCCCGTCCCGGCGGAGTGCCAGAACGGAGACTTCTGGCTCCCGAGACGGAGTTTCGCGATGTGGCGGCGTTCTGGAGGGTTCTGGCGACTTCGACTTCTCTCCCTGTGGTTTTAGGTCGAGGCCGATAAGTAGTCCGAAGGAGGGCATCGGAGGCCGGCCGAGGGGGCCACACCATAGGGCCGCGCGGGCCCCCCCCAGGCCGCGCCGCCTTATGGTGTGGGGCCCTCGGGCCTCCACCTTACTTGACCTTCTCGTTCGTCGGTATTCTGGGAAAATAGGGCCTTCTCGCATAAATTCCGAGGATTTTCCCGAAAGTTGGATTTCGCACAAAAACGAGACACGGAATCAGTTCACGAAAACAGCGTTAGTCCGTGTTAGTTGTATCCAAAATACACAAATTAGAGGCAAAACAATAGCAAAAGTGTTCGGGAAAGTAGATACGTTTTGGACGTATCAACTCCCCCCAAGCTTAGCTTATTGCTTGTCCTCAAGCAATTCAGTTAACAACTGAGCGATAAAAGAACTTTCACGAACACATTTGCTCATATGATGTATATATTCTCATGCTATGGCTAATACTTAAGCAGTTCATAATGAGATATATGCAAATAGGATCATCTAACAGCTATGTCAATCATGGAGAGGTACCAACAATTAATAATAAGCATCATGAATCGTGTATATAAGCAGGATTGCAATGTTCATAAGAGAGTATGATAAAGTGGTATCTCGCTTGCCCGTATTTGATCGGCAAAACGTAAATGCCTGTGCACCTCGGAGTTCATAGAAAGATTAGAAGTAGTGATTGTCAAAGATAAAAGCATCAAAGTTATACCACAATCAATCATATTTTGAGACAAGCATATTATACTAAGAATGACAGTTGTGCTCTCAAGATAGTGCTCAAAGAAATAATGGAGACACAACATAGAAGTAAAAGATTGACCCTTCGCAGAGGGAAGCAGGGATTAACATGCGCTAGAGCTTTTCATTTTTGAAATCAGGAGTAAAATCATTTTGAGAGGTGTTTGTTGTTGTCAACGAATGGTAATGGGTACACCAACTACCTCGCCAACCGGACTTTCAAGAGCGGCTCCCATGAATTATTTGCATATTTATGTGGCACTCCTTCCAACCTTTCTTACACAAACCATGGCTAACCGAATCCTCGGGTGCCTCGCCAACAATCTCATACCATGAAGGAGTGCCTTTTTATTTTAGTTTTATTATGATGATGACACTCCCCCAACCTTTGCTTACACAAGCCATGGCTAACCGAATCCTTCGGTGCCGTCCATCAATCACAAACCATGGAGGAGTGTCTATTTAAGTTAATTAATTTGGGACTGGGAATCCCGTTGCCAGCTCTTTTTCAAAATTATTGGATAAGCGGATGTGCCACTAGTCCATATGAGAGTCCGTCAAAAGTAAATGACAAGGTTGAAAGCTAAACACCACATACTTCCTCATGAGCTATGAAACATAAACACAAATTGGGAAGCATTTTGAAGGTTTTAAAGGTAGCGCATGAGAATTTACTTGGAATGGTTTGAAATTCCATGCATAGGTATTTATGGTGGACACTCTGGAATAACTTGGTTTTCATGTGTTTGGAAGCACGAGCAGCGTTCCCGCTCAGTACAAGTGAAGGCTAGCAATAGACTAGGGAGCGACAAATCAAGAGAGCAAAGAATCGTCATAATCATGCTTGCGGCAAAATAAATTAACGGAGGCATAAAAGTGATACAAGAACTCTGAAGCAATATAGATCATCGAGGCTTAATTGACTTTTTGTTCAGTCATATGCATGCGTGAGCATGTGCCAAGTCGATATAAATGAATTATTCAGAGGAGGATACCACAATGCCATACCTACTTATGAATAAAACAATGCAAGCAAACATCCATGACATGCTACTCATATTAATAAATTGGAGTTAAACATGAGAGATCATGAACTACTAGACTTTCTCAAATAACATATACCTCACATGAACCAACTAAGCATGCTCACATGGATGAGTATATGTACAAAAATGAAAACAAATAGAGTTCATACCAGCCTCTCACCACAATCCAATTGTCGTAGATCGTCATTATTGCTTTTCACTTGTGTACCTTGGATAATATGAAATGAAAACCACGCTCCAGCCACCGAAGACCATTGAACTCAAGATGAACTTTACAAACCAAAGAAGAACAGCAAATATTTTTGGTGTTTTCGAATTAGAAACAAGAACAAAAGGAAACAAGCAAACAAAGCAAAATCTTTTTGGGTTTTCTTGTAGCAAACTAGCAATAGCAAATAAAGCGAAACAAATGCAAGAAACCAAAGCAAACAAATTATGAAGAGAAACAACAGAAATATTTTTGGTCTTTTTGTGTTTTGGAAAGGAAACAAAGCAAAAACAAGAAATAGCAAACTAGAAGAAACACAGAAAAGCGAGATGGCAGAAATCTGCCAAAACCTGACAGCAGTACAGAAATCGATTTTTGGTCTTACGTTGCTCAGCTCGAAAAGTGTTCAACTAATGAAAGTTAGATAACAACCTGGGGAACCTGCACAAAAATTGGCAGCTCAAAATATCGTTCTGGCTATTTTTGAGAATTTTTTCGGTAACAGTCCAGAATCTGTTTTCAGGCAGCACTTCCCCAAATATCATCTTCCTCTCATTAGAAAACCACTCAAAGCAACTAAACAAGTATGTACAAGTATCCAGCAACCATAATATGCAAAGAATGAGTGATGCCGGTATACCTCCCCCCAAGCTTAGGCTTTTGGCCTAAGTGGAGTTCAATCCCATCGAGACCATGAGGTAGTATCTCCGTAGTACGACGAAGATGGATCATATTCCGGGCATGTGCTAGAAGAAGCACCTGGATACATGACGGTGTAGTCGTGGGAGGCCTCGGCGTCCTCGGAGTCATGCTGCTGATGGAAGTCTTGTATCTTCATATGTTCGTCCACCTCCTCCTTAGTGCACGACCATGATTGCCTGTCAATACTGAACAAACCTGGTTGGGGAAGAGGGATTTCCTTCTCATCCCCGTCAGCAAACAACATTCTATAGACCATATTATCTAAAGTAGAATCAGTGGAAACAAAATGATGACTCTTCATAGCAACAATATCGAGTCTCCTAGGGGTCAATGGCACATCATTAGGATCAAGAGGAAGTCTTAAATATGTTAAAACGCGCAATGCAATAGTTCCTCCAAAAATAGGCCCCCTATTAGACAGGCGGCGAGCAATAAGAGAACCAAGGTGATAAGATGTCCGACCAGTAAGTGCAATATTCAAGAAAGCAAGATGGTAACTAGAAATATTGCTAGTGTTCTCCCTACCAAGAATGCTAGTAGCAATGTAATATGCAAAATACTTAATGGCGGGGAGTTGAATGTTCCTTATCTTGCCACGCTGAATGGTGCGACAATCATCATCGGTGATCCCTCGATAGAGCTCCAACAAGTCCCGGGGGTTGTCATCAATCCTACTTGCTGTACCTACAGGGGCAATATCCAATGCACGACAAAAATCTTCCAATTCCATAGTAACAGGATTACCATAGATCTTGAATGCAACTGTCGGCTCGTATTGCGTGTTGTTGAACCTGAAGCTCTCGACGAAAATTTTGGTGAGCATATAGTATTGCTCCCTTTCGTCTTCCACGTAGGTGGTTAAGCCCGCCCTATTGACAAGGGTGAAGAAATCATCCAATATCCCTGCATTTCTCAGAAAATCATAGCATGGAAAAAATGAAGCATTAGGAGCCCCGTTGTCCTCTTCGGGCGCGAAGCTAGGCGCGATGATATCCTCATTGTACGATCGCCTAAGCCGGGTGGCGGCCCTAGAAGGCCTCCCGGTGCTGGTTGTTCCTTTCTTGAACAACTCTCCAAAGTTGAACTTCTTCATCTCTTCTCTGAAATTTTCAACAAGTGATATAAAATTTGATTTGGTGACATATAAATGAGGGAAACTACCATAGGAACTTGCTAGAGTACTAAACATGCATCAAAACTAGTTTCTACCACTTAGAACAAGCATGCAAGCTCACTAAACATGTTACCTACAGCAGCAAAATATTCAAGATATACTCCACCAAACAAAATTCTACTTGGATAATCGGAGGAGTCACATACCGAAGAGCAAATGTGCCAAATCTCAGACAGAAATCTGGGCTGAGCAAAGAGATCGAGAAATCTGGAGTTCCTGAGCAAAAACGCGAGTGAGAGGAAGCTGGTTCGAGTTTTTTCGGGAGAGAGAAGATGCTGGGAGAAAGAGATGAGATAGTGGGGCAAGGAGGGGCCCACACCACAGGGTGGCACGCCCCCCTCCTTGGCCGTGCCGGCCTGTGGTGTGGCACCCTGTGGTGCCCCACAGGTCATCCTCTGGTGCTCCCAGGTGCCTCATCGAAAAATAGGACCAACGGTATAATTTTTGTGAATTTTTGAAAACTTTAAAAAATGCACATTTCTGGGTATTAAGTTTATTATTACTGGCCAGGAAAATTTTTGAAATCTCCAATTAACTAAGGAACTTTGCAAACTAAAAGTGCTACAGCAACTAGAGCAAGTGGAGGAAGAAAGAGATGTTGTTTACCTCCTCTATGCATATAAAAAAGTATTTGTTAACAAGGTTGATCAGGTCTTGCCACCAAATAAATTTTACATAGCATAAGAAGAAATAAACCTCAAATCAATCATGTTACCTTGAATTGTATTGATATGGATCCAATCACGAGAGTTTGATATTCTTCTTTAGGCTCATATATAGGACAATCAATAGTTCCCACTTTGATAGTTCTCACATTAGAAATAGTATTAACTCCACACGCTTTCTCAATCCTCTTGGGAAAATAAACGGTATGCTCCCTATCATCAACATTGAAAGTAACCTTTCCTTTATTGCAATCAATAACAGCCCCTGCGGTGTTAAGAAAAGGTCTCTCAAGAATAATAGACATATTATCATCTTCAGGCATTTCCAACACAACAAAATCAGTTAATATCAAGCAGTTAGTAGTAACTTGAACAGGAACATCCTCACATATACCAACAGGAATAGCAGTAGATTTATCAGCCATTTGCAAAGATATGTCAGTAGGTATCAACTTGTCTAAGTAAAGTCTCTTATAAAGAGAAAAAGGCATAACACTAACACCGGCTCCCAAGTCACATAGAGCAGTTTTAACATAATTATTCTTAATAGAACAAGGAATAGTAGGTATACCTGGATCGCCCAACTTCTTTGGAACTTTGCCATTGAAAGAGTAATTAGCAAGCATAGTGGAAATTTCCTCATTGGGGATTTTCCTTTTGTTAGTAACAATATCTTTCATATACTTTGAATAAGGAGGCAATTTAATAGCATCAGTCAAAGGGATTTGCAAGAATAAAGGTTTCATCCAATCACAAAATTTATTATAGTGTTCTTCTTCCTTTGATTTTAGTTTCTTAGCAGGAAAAGGCATTTGCTTTTGAACCCAAGGTTCTCTTTCATTACCATGTTTCTCAGCAATAAAATCTTCTTTAGTGTACTTTTTATTTTTAGCATGCTTTTCAGGTTCTTCTTCAACATCTTCTTTATCAGAAGCATCATTCTTATCATTATCTTTATCATGTTTATTACCACTTTCAGTTTCAGCATCAGAAATAGAAATACTATTAGGATCATTAACAGGTTCAGAGGATTCTACAACATTCTTATGTTTCTTTTTCTTTTTCTTAGATGGAGCACTAGTTTTAGTTCGTTGAGAATCTTGTTCAACTCTTTTGGGATGTCCCTCAGGATATAAAGGATCCTGAGTAGAAACACCGCCTCTAGTTGTTAGTTCATAAGCATGTTTTTCTTTAGAATTATTCCCCAACAAGTCATTTTGCACTTTAGTGAGTTGATCAATTTGAGTTTGAACCATATGAAAATGTTTAACAAGCATCTTAACATCATTGGAGGTTCTCTCTACAATATCATGCAATTCACTAATAGCTCGAGAATTTTCCATTAAATGATTCTCTACTCTCATATTAAAATTTTCTTGCTTAACAATATAATTATCAAACTCATCTAAGCATTGTGCAGGAGGTTTCGAATACGGAATATCTTCCCTAGTAAAGCGTTGAAGGGAGTTTACCTCAATCATGGATGAAGGGGGAATTATCTCACATATATCTTCTATGGGAGGAAGATTCTTCACATCTTCAGATTTAATACCTTTCTCCTTGAGAGACTTCTTGGCTTCCCTCATATCTTCATCATTCAATTTAATTAAACCCCTCTTCATTAATATTGGCGTTGGAGTTGGTTCAGGCGTAGTCCAATCATCATGATTCCGGCCTATTTTAGCCAATAATTCTTCAGTCGTCTGGAGTTCTTTTCTGAAAACACAACCAGCACAACTATCCAGGTATGCCCTAGACTCAATGGTTAGTCCACTATAAAATATATCAAGTAAATCATGCTTTTCCAAATCATGATCAGGCCGAGCTCTAATAAGAGAGCAAAATCTCGCCCAAGCCTCAGGCAATTTCTCTCCATCTTCCTGGTCAAAATTATAGATTCTCTGCAAAGCAATATGTTGAGCACTAGCAGGAAAGTATTTACGGAAGAAAACATCAAGCAATTCTTTTGGACTTTTAATAGAATCAGGTGGCAAACTATTATACCAAGTTTTAGCGTCATCCTTTAATGAAAATGGAAAGATTTTAGCAACAAAGTAAGTACGCTTCTTAACATCATCAGAAAACAAGCTACTTAGAGTAGATAACTCAATCATGTGTTCAACAGCACTTTCTTTTTCAGTACCACAAAAGGGTGTTTTCTCAACAATAGCTATATGAGATAGATCAAGAGAAAAATCATAATCTTTATCCTTAATGTTTATAGGAGATGTGGCAAATTTAGGATCAGGAGACAGTTTATATCTAACAGCATGTTCTGCAAGCAACTTTTTAATTTTTCTTGCATCAGTAGTAGCATTGCATTTTTCAATAAAATCATCATTAAGCTCCACATAATCTTCATCAGGATCATCACTAAAATAATCAAGTTCAGGTGAATTAACAGGTGTAGTAGCATTTTCATTAGGAGTTTCAGTATTTTCAATTTTTCTAGACCTAGCAATTGTAGCATCTAGAAAAGATCCCAATGAACCACTATCATCAAGCACAAAAGAAATATTATCAATATTATGAGAGTTTTCAGATTCAGCAGAAGTACCCGCATGTGAAGCATGTGGCGGTGAAACAAGTTTATCAATCACAGATGGTGAATCAAGTGTAGCTGAGGTACTCAGAATTGTACCTTTTCTTGTAGTGGATGGTAATATGGCGACCTTAGTATCGCGAGGTTTACCCATGATGGAGAATTTGCAGCGAACAATATCAATCCAAGTGAACTTCCAAATAAAGTTATGCTCCCCGGCAACGGCGCCAGAAAACAGTCTTGATGACCCACAAGTATAGGGGATCGCAGCAGTCTTCGCGGGTAGTATAACCCAATTTATTGATTTGACACAAGGGGAGACAAAGAACACTTGGAAGCCTTAACAGCGGAGTTGTCAATTCAGCTGCACTGAAACAGAGACTTGCTCGCAAGAGTTTATCAGTAGTAACAGTTTTATAGCAGTAGCAGTAGTGAAATAACAGCAGCAGAGTAACAAAGACAGCAGTAGTGATTATAGTAAACATCAGGATTAAAATACTGTAGGCACGGGGACGGATGAACGGGCGTTGCATGGATGAGAGAAACTCATGTAACAATCATAGCAGGGCATTTGCAGATAATAATAAAATGGTGTCGAAGTACAAAGCAATCAATAGGCACGTGTTCCAATTATAGTCGTACGTGCTCGCAATGAGAAACTTGCACAACATCTTTTGTCCTACCAGCCGGTGGCAGCCGGGCCTCAAGGGAAACTACTGGATATTAAGGTACTCCTTTTAATAGAGTACCGGAGCAAAGCATTAACACTCCGTGAACACATGTGATCCTCACATCACTACCATCCCCTCCGGTTGTCCCGATTTCTGTCACTTCGGGGCCATTGGTTCCGGACAGCGACATGTGTATACAACTTGCAGGTAAGATCATAAAACAATGAATATCATGATGAAACAATAACATGTTCAGATTTGAGATCATGGCACTCGGGCCCTAGTGACAAGCATTAAGCATAGCAAGTTGCAACAATATCATCAAAGTACCAATTACGGACACTAGGCACTATGCCCTAACAATCTTATGCTATTACATGACCAATCTCATCCAATTCCTACCATCCCCTTCGGCCTACAGCGGGGGAATTACTCACACATGGATGGGGGAAACATGGCTGATTGATGTAGAGGCGTTGGCGGTGATGATGGCGATGATCTCCTCCAATTCCCCGTCCCGGCGGAGTGCCAGAACGGAGACTTCTGGCTCCCGAGACGGAGTTTCGCGATGTGGCGGCGTTTTGGAGGGTTTCTGGCGACTTCGACTTCTCTCCCTGTGTTTTTAGGTCGAGGCCGATAAGTAGTCCGAAGGAGGGCGTCGGAGGCCGGCCGAGGGGGCCACACCATAGGGCCGCGCGGGCCCCCCCTAGGCCGCGCCGCCTTATGGTGTGGGGCCCTCGGGCCTCCACCTTACTTGACCTTCTGGCTCCGTCGATTCGGGAAAATAGGGCCTTCGCATAAATTCCGAGGATTTTCCCGAAAGTTGGATTTCTGCACAAAAACGAGACACTGTATCGCTTCTGAAAACAGCGTTAGTCCGTGTTAGTTGTATCCAAAATACACAAATTAGAGGCAAAACAATAGCAAAAGTGTTCGGGAAAGTAGATACGTTT
The DNA here is from genome assembly GCF_019359855.2 of Lolium perenne. NCBI lineage: Eukaryota > Viridiplantae > Streptophyta > Magnoliopsida > Poales > Poaceae > Lolium > Lolium perenne. The sequence continues at coordinate 315,014,256 of NC_067245.2, forward strand.
TGGACGTATCACTCTTCCGATTATCCAAGTAGAATTTTGTTTGGTTGAGTATATCTTGAATATTTTGCTGTTGTAGGTAACATGTTTAGTGAGCTTGCATGCTTGTTCTAAGTTGTATAAACTAGTTTTGATGCATGATTAGTACTCTAGCAAGTTCCTATTGTAGTTCCCCTTGATTATATGTCACCAAATCAAGTTTTATATCATTTGTTGAAAAATTTCAGAAAAGGAGGATGAAGAACTTCAACTTTGGAGAATTGTTTCGGAGAGGGACAACCAGTACCGGAAGACCCTCAAGGACCGCCACCCGACTCAGGCGATCCTACAATGAGGATATCATCGCGCCGAGTTTTGCGCCCGAAGAAGACAATGGGGCTCCTAATGCTTCATCTTTCCCATGCTATGATTTTCTGATAAATGCAGGGTTATTGGATGATTTCTTCACCCTTGTCAACAGGGCGGGCTTAGCCGCCTATGTGGGAGATGAAAGGGAGCAATACTACATGCTCACCAAAATCTTCGTCGAGAGCTTCAAGTTCCACAACAAGCAATATGGGCCGATAGTTGCATTCAAGATCTATGGTAATCCTATTACTATGGAATTAGAAGAATTTTGTGTTGCATTGGATATTGCCCCTGTAGGTACAGCAAGGAGGATTGATGACAACCCCCGGGACCTGTTGGAGCTCTATCGAGGGATCACCGATGATGATTGTCGCACCATTCAGCGTGGCAAGATAAGAAACATCCAACTCCCCGCCATTAAGTACTTTGCCTATTACATTGCTACTAGCATTCTTGGTAGGGAGAACACTAGCAATATTTCTAGCTACCATCTTGCTTTCTTGAATGCTGCACTTACTGGACAGACAACTTATCATCTTGGTTCTCTTATTGCTCGCCGCCTGTCTAACAGGGGGCCTATTTTTGGAGGAACTATTGCATTGCGCATTTTAACACATTTAAGACTTCCTCTTGATTCTAATGATGTGCCATTAACCCCTAGGAGGCTTGATATTGTTGCTATGAAAAGCCATCATTTTGTTACCGCTGACTCCACTTTAGATAACATGGTCTATAGAATGTTGTTCGCTGACGGGGATGAGAAGGAAATTCCTTTGCCCCAGCCAGATTTGTTCGGTATTGACAGGGAACCATGGTCACGCACTAAGGAGGAGGTGGAGGAAAAGATAAAGATACAAGACTTCCACCAGCAGCATGACTCCGAGGACGCCGAGCCCTCCTACGACTACACCGTCACGTATCCAGGTGCTTCTTCTAGCACATACCCGGAATATGATCCATCTTCGTCGTACTACGGAGATGCTACTTCATGGCCTCGATGGGATTGAACTCCACTTAGGCCAAAAGCCTAAGCTTGGGGGGGGGGGGGTATACCGGCATCACTCATTCTTTGCATATTATGATTGCTGGATACTTGTATATACTTGTTTGGTTTGTCTGAGTGGTTTTCTAATGAGAGGAAGATGATATTTGGGGAAGTGCTGCCTGAAAGCATATTCTGGACTGTTACCGAAAACATTCTCAAAAATAGCCAGAACAGTATTTTGTGAAGCCAATTTTTGTGCATGTTCCCCAGGTTGTTATCTAACTTTCATTAGTTCAACACTTTTCGATTTGAGCAGTGGAAGAATTTCTTAAAAATCGAGTACTGTACTGCTGTCAAGTTTGACGAATTTCTGCTGCTTTGTGTTTATGTGAGTCTTCTAGTTTGCTATTTCTTGTTTTTGCTTTGTTTCTTTCCCAAAACACAAAAAGACCAAAAATATTTCCGTTGTTTCTCTTCACCACTTGTTTATTTTGGTTTCTTGCATTTGTTTCACTTTATTTGCTATTGTTGGTTTGCTACAAGAAAATCCAAAAAGATTTTGCTTTGTTTGTTTGTTTCCTTTTGTTCTTGTTTCCAATTTGAAAACACCAAAAATATTTGCTGTTCTTATTTGGTTTGTAAAGTTCATCTTGAGTTCAATGGTCTTCGGTGGCTGGAGCATGGTTTTCATTTCATATTATCCAAGCTACACAAGTGAAAGGCAATAATGATGATCTACGACAATTGGATTCTGGTGAGAGGCTGGTATGAACTCTATTTGTTTTCATTTTTGTACATATACTCATCCATGTGAGCATGCTTAGTTGGTTCATGTGAGGTATATGTCATTTGAGAAAGTCTAGTAGTTCATGATATCTCATGTTTAGCTCCAATTTATTAATATGAGTAGCACGTCATGGATGTTCGCTTGCATTGTTTTATTCATAAGTAGGTATGGCATTGTGGTATCCTCCTCTGAATAATTCATTTATATCGACTTGGCACATGCTCACGCATGCATATGACTGAACAAAAGTCAATTAAGCCTCGATGATTTATATTGCTTCAGAGTTCTTGTATCACTTTTATGCCTCTGTTAATTTATTTTGCCGCAAGCATGATTATGACAAGCATCGCTCTCTTGATTTGTCGCTCCCCAGTCTATTGCTAGCCTTCACTTGTACTGAGCGGGAACGCTGCTCGTGCTTCCAAACACCTGAAAACCAAGTTGTTCCAAAGTGTCCACCATAGATACCTATGCATGGCATTTCAAACCATTCCAAGTAAATTCTCATGCGCTACCTTTAAAACCTTCAAAATGCTTCTCAATTTGTGTTAATGTTTCATAGCTCATGAGGAAGTATGTGGTGTTTAACTTTCAACCTTGTCATTTACTCTTGACGGACTTTCATTATGGACTAGTGGCACATCCGCTTATCCAATAATTTTGCAAAAAGAGCTGGCAATGGGATTCCCAGTCCCAAATTAATTAACTTAAATAGACACTCCTCCATGGTATGTGATTGTTGGACGGCACCCGAAGGATTCGGTTAGCCATGGCTTGTGTAAGCAAAGGTTGGGGGGAGTGTCATCATAATAAAACTAAAATAAAAAGGCACTCCTTCATGGTATGAGATTGTTGGCAGGCACCCGAGGATTCGGTTAGCCATGGTTTGTGAAAGAAAGGTTGGAAGGAGTGCCGCATAAACATAAAAATAATTCATGGGAGCCGCTCTTGGAAGTCCGGTTGGCAAGGTAGTTGGTGTACCCATTACCATTCGTTGACAACAACAAACACCTCTCAAAATAATTTTACTCCTGTTTTAAAAATGAAAAGCTCTAGCGCATGTTAATCCCTGCTTCCCTCTGCGAAGGGTCAATCTTTTACTTTTATGTTGTGTCTCCATTCTTTCTTTGAGCACTATCTTGAGAGAACAACTGTCATTCTTAGTATAATATGCTTGTCCCAAAATATGATTGATTGCGGTATAACTTTGATGCTTTTATCTTTGACAATCACTATTTCTAGTCTTTCTATGAACTTCAGAGGTGCCTGAGCATTTATGTTTTGCTGATCAAATATGGGCAAGCGAGATACCACTTTATCATACTCTCTTATGAACATTGCAATCCTGCTTATATACATGATTCTTGATGCTTATTATTAATTGTCGGTACCTCTCCATGATTGACATAGCTGTTAGATGATCTTATTTGCATGTATCTCATTATGAACTGCCTAAGTGTTAGCCATAGCATGAGAATATATACATCATATGAGCAAATGTGTTCGTGAAAGTTCTTTTATCGCTCAGTTGTTAACTGAATTGCTTGAGGACAAGCAATAAGCTAAGCTTGGGGGGAGTTGATACGTCCAAAACGTATCTACTTTCCCGAACACTTTTGCTATTGTTTCGCCCCTAATTTGTGTATTTTGGATGCAACTAACACGGACTAACGCTGTTTTCAGAAATCGTTCGGTGTCTCGTTTTTGTGCAGAAATCCAACTTTCAGGAAAATCCTCGGAATTTATGCAGAAGGTCCTATTTTCCCAGAATATTGGTGGAGCCAGAAGGGCAAGCCAGGTGGGGGCCCGAGGGCCCCACACCATAGGACGGCGCGGCCCAGGAGGGGCCTGCGCGGCCCTATGGTGTGGCGGCCTCGGTCAGCCCCCGACGCCCTCCTTCGGACTATTTATTGCCTTCGACCTAAAAACGCACGGAGAGAAGTCGAAGTCGCCAGAAAGCCTCCAGAATGCCGCCACATCGCGAAACTCCGTCTCGGGAGCCAGAAGTCTCCGTTCTGGCACTCCGCCGGGACGGGGAATTGGAGGAGATCATCGCCATCATCACCACCGACGCCTCTCCATCAACCAGCAATGTTTCCCCCATCCATGTGTGAGTAATTCCCCCGCTGTAGGCCGAAGGGGATGGTAGGGATTGGATGAGATTGGTCATGTAATAGCATAAGATTGTTAGGGCATAGTGCCTAGTGTCCGTAATTGGTACTTTGATGATATTGTTGCAACTTGCTATGCTTAATGCTTGTCACTAGGGCCCGAGTGCCATGATCTCAGATCTGAACATGTTATTGTTTCATCATGATATTCATTGTTTTATGATCTTACCTGCAAGTTGTATACACATGTCGCTGTCCGGAACCAATGGCCCCGAAGTGACAAGAATCGGGACAACCGGAGGGGATGGTAGTGATGTGAGGATCACATGTGTTCACGGAGTGTTAATGCTTTGCTCCGGTACTCTATTAAAAGGAGTACCTTAATACCCAGTAGATTCCCTTGAGGCCCGGCTGCCACCGGCTGGTAGGACAAAAGATGTTGTGCAAGTTTCTCATTGCGAGCACGTACGACTATAATTGGAACACATGCCTATTGATTGCTTTGTACTTGGACACCGTTTTATTATTATCTGCAAATGCCCTGCTATGATTGTTACATGAGTTTCTCTCATCCATGCAACGCCCGTTATCCGTCCCCGTGCCTACAGTATTTTAATCCTGCTGTTTACTAAAATCACTACTGCTGTCTCCGTTACTCTGCTGCTGTTATTTCACTACTGCTACTGCTATAAAACTGTTACTACTGATAAACTCTTGCGAGCAAGTCTGTTTCCAGGTGCAGCTGAATTGACAACTCCGCTGTTAAGGCTTTCAAGTAATCTTTGTCTCCCCTTGTGTCGAATCAATAAATTGGGTTATACTACCCGCGAAGACTGCTGCGATCCCCTATACTTGTGGGTCATCACCGCCATCGATGCCATCGGTCGCCCCGGAACCACCGACGTCATAGTTGTTTGTCAAGGTGCTAGGGTTTTGTTTGCGAGGCAACGCTCCGAAGTTGCTCCGTCCTGGAACGTCTCTCCGAAGTTGCATCCCGATGAACCAAAGTTGCATGTTGTTGAAGAAATTTACCTACGGTTGCACTGAAGTTGTATCGGGATGCACCAAAGTTGCCTACCGATGAACCAGAGTTCCATACCCTGCATTGAAAATGCCTACAAGTGCATTGAATTCACCCAACGATTCACCAAATTTGCCTAACGCAGCACCGAAGTTGCCTAGCGCTGCACCGAAGTTGCCTACCGATAAACTGGAGTTGCATACCCCTACACGGAAATGCCCTACCATGGCATCGAAGTTGCGAAGGTGCACCAAAGTTTCCTACCGCTGATAGAAGTTTCCTAACACTGCCCCAAAGTTGCCTTACGCTGCACCGAACTTGCCTAATGATGCTCCGAAGTTGCCTCACGCTGCTCTGATTTTTTCCTAATAATGCACCAAAGTTGCCTAAGGCCGCACCAAAAATTTCTAGAGATGGCTCGGAAACATGCACCAAAAATTCCTACCCACCAAAGTTGCAATTTCGATGCTCGGGGGAACAACTCTGGTATATGACAAAGCAATTTTGGTGCCAATAGATCAACTCCGGTGCCTGGCAGTGCAATTCTAGTGCAAAAACTTGTAGCGAGTAGATCATGTACACGACTTGACAATTATTTTACTTCTATGCCCTTGCTTTTTCTTGCATCCCTTCCCCAACGAGCACTCCATATCGGAAGAAAAAATGAGGAACAAAGCCAGTTAATCCTTCCATGTCTGCCCCTTGCATGCCCTGGAGAGCAACTTCGGACCCTGGCAAAGCAACTCTAATGTGTTATAGAGCAACTTTGGTGTCTTACGACACAATTTTTGGTACCCTGACAAAGCAACTCTGATGCGTGATAGAGCAACTTCGGTGCCTTATGATACAATTTTTTTGGTACCCTGGTGAGCATCTTCGAACCCAAACAAAGCAACTCTAATGCGTGATAGAGCAACTTTGTTGCCCCTCAAAGCAACTTCGGACTTTGGTGTTGACGGGGCAATTACGGTTTCGACGGTGCAATTTTAATGATGGACAAGAAACTTTTAGCGCATGACAAAACAACTTTGGTGCCTGAAAATACAAGTTTGGTGGGCCAAAGTGCAACTTTGACCCCCGACAGAGCAAATTTGTTGCTGACAACACAACTTTGGTGCGCTTGAGTTCTCGAGCGCCTCTCCGAACATTCCCGAGGACCGTCGTGGACATCTCGTGAAACATCGACCGTAAACCACACGGATGGCGACGCCCACTTCACAATATCCTTAGGAAATTTCATAGCATTGACACACAACATCATTTTTTGGTAACTATACTGTACAGGTATGGTAATTTTTTGTCCAACAATTATTATATGATTTTAGGAAACAAATAGGCATTTGTAGCAACTATTATGCAATTATAGGCAACAAATTGACATCTATATGTAGATTTTAAGAAACAAACTACGACTAGGCGGGAAGGTAGCATTTTTTGCAACTTTTATATGATTTAGGCAACAAAATACTATTCATGTGGCAATGCCCACCCCCATGAGTGTTGAACTTGAGTTTTCGAGCGCCTCTTCGTACTTTCCCGAGGGCCGATGTAGACTTTCGGTGAAATGTTGATCGTCGTCAATGCAGATGGCAATGTTCACTTCACAACATCCGTAGGTACTTTCATAGCATCCGCATGGAACTTCAGAATTCGCTAACTACATTGGCACATTGCATAGGGCCAATTAAAACTATAGTAATTTTGTAGCCAACAAATGATTATACGATTTTAGGCAACAAACTAGCATTTTGCAGCAACCACTACATAATTTTAGGCAACAAATTAGCACCTATATAATTTTTGGGCAACAAATTACGGGAGACAAAAAAAACAGCAGTTTGTAGCAATTTGTATATGATTTTAAGCAATAAATGACATTTTATGGATAGCTTTCTTACATGAGGGAACCGCTGATGTGTCTCCATCTCTCTCCTCGTTATCTTCTTCCCACCACATCTTCCTCCACCTTCCCGATTCTCTCTCTGCCCTCCCGTCAAGACAGCTCCTGCCGCTGATTTCGACTGCCGAAGGTCTCCTTTGCCGCCTCCATTCACCGGAGAAGCCCCGCCGGCCTCCTCTCGCTAGGTCCCCACTGGCATGACACCGTCCCCCCACGTGCTCCTGCTCTACCTGCTGCTCCCGGCCTAGGCGAGGTCGTCGCGGAGGGCGGCGCGTGCGAGGATTTGCTCGCCGTTGCTCGAGGATACCCCACGGAGACTGGGAGCAGGAGAAGGTGGCGGCGCGGGAGGGAGGCTCCGGGGATGAGAGCGTCAACATGCAGGCCCACGGCGGTGGGGTCCGACACGGGAGCAGCTGGTGCGGCGTCGGCGGTTAGGAACACTGGATGTCCGGGTGGAGCTCGGTCAAGCGGCAGCGAGAGTACTGTCCGGCGCATGTGGGGTTAAGATATTTTTGGAAGAAGTTTAGAGGGCTTGGCAGGAACTTTCCTAAATTGGCCGGTGTGCCAGGGACTACCGACAGGCGGTCGACCGCCCGCTAGACGCGTCCTTATTTTAAAGAGTGTTGTCTCAGCTCATGAGATCATACAAGAAGTACATAGAAAAAAATACAAAGGTTTAGTTTTCAAAATAGATAATGGAAAAGCCTATGATAGGGTAAATCTAGATTTTCTTTATGAAATTCTGCAACTTAGAGGTTTCGGGGAGAAAATTATCTCTATGATTAAGAAAATTACCCAAGGGGGTTCTGTTGGGGTTAGGGTAAATGATATTGAGGGAGATTTTTTCCTCACTGGTAAAGGCTTAAGGCAAGGGGACCCCTTTGCTCCCATTATTTTTAATTTTGTGGTTGATGTATTCTCTAAAATGGTGAATAAGGGAGTGTCTTGTGGCATGATCACAGGGTTGTGTACACACTTAGTTCCTGGTGGGTGATTAGTTTGCAATATGCATATGATACCCTGCTCTTCCTGCAAAATACTGAAAGGAATGCTATAAACCTTAAATGGACTCTTACTTGCTTTGAACAAGTGTCGGGGATGAAAATCAACTATCACAAGAGTGAATTGATGACTATAAATATGGAGGATGAAGAACTAGCTCCTTTTGTAGATTTCTTCCAATGTGTTGTTGGGAAGTTTCCTGTTAAGTACTTAGGTCCTCCTCTACATTTTAGTAAGATAAAAAGAGAAGATCTACAACCTCTGGTTGACAACCTCCTTAGTAGGATGGCAGGGTGGAGGGGAAAACTGTTGTCTTTGGAGGCAAAAAGAATTCTCATTCAAACTGTCTAATCTAGTATACATGTGTACATGCTTTCCTTTTTTAAGTTCCCAAAATGGGCTCTAGATCTTATCAATACACAGATAGCTAACTGTATGTGGGATGATGTAGATCGAAATAAAAAAAATACATTTGGCTAATTGGCCCTCTATTTGTATGAGAAAAGAGTATGGTGAGCTTGGTATACCTAATCTCCAAGATTTAAACATTTGTTTAGTTGGCTCTTGGGTTAAGAGATATATATGGGGAAGGTAGTCTCTGGAAAAGGATAGTAGATGCTAAGTATAATACTAGAAATCCTAATATCTTTTGTTGCCAAGACATAAACCCTTCTGTTTTCTGCAAGGGTGTGATGTGGACATCTAGAGCAGTTAAATTTGGTTATAAATGGAAAATTGGGAATGGTAGGACTGGTAGATTTTGGGAGGATACTTGGTTTGGGAATGCACCTTTGTCCACCCAGTACTGGGACATCTACTTTGTGGTTAACTAGCAGATGAGAATTGTTGCTGACCTATGGGATGGACAACAGTTAAAATGTGATTTTAGGAGAACCTTTACCCCACAGATGATGGAAATGTAGCTTGAGATAGTTGAAATTGCTCAGACTATCATTTTTTCTGTGGAAGAGGACCAACTTATCTGGAAATATGAGTCAAAAGGGGTTTATTCCTCTAAATCTCTTTATGTTGTCATCAACTTTAGAGGGGTTCAACCAGTTTTCCTGCCCTCTGTTTGGGAATTAAAAATCCCACATAGAGTATAGATTTTCCTCTGGTTGTTATCCCAAAACAAAATCATGACTAGGGATAATCTTAGACATAGGGGTATTCAAAAACCCTTGTTTTGTGAGCTATGTAGTGAATTAGAATCAGTTAAGCACATGTTCTTTGACTGCTTAGTTTCTAGATTGCTTTGGGCTGTGGTGCAAGAGATTTTTGATATAGAAATTGTTGATTATTTATCCCTTGCATCAAAATGGCTTTGCAATAAAAAAAATTGAGCAGTTCAATGTTGTTTCATCTGCTGTCATGTGGTGCATTTGGAACAACATGAACCATTTGTTGTTTAACAGGAAAACTTGGATGTCTATGAAACATGTGTGGGGCTTGCTCCTATCTTACCTAAGGATCTAGAAGATTCCATTCAAAAACCTGGAATGGGATCTGGTGGAAAAGTTCAAAAGCGCCCTGGTGAGAAGACTGGGGATGATGCCGTTGTTGATGCCGGACTGAAGTGTACCTCCTTTGATTGTATTTCGACTTGGAAGTCATCAGCGCCTTCTATCCGTCAAGGACGCGCCTCTGAAGCCTACCTGCTAAAGCACCCAGAGGAATCCAGCGACATCCATGTGGTGATCTGATGGCATGGCCTTGGCGTGAAGGGGTGCGATGTTTTAGTGCTTTTTCGTAGCTATTGTTGTTTCTGCCTCTTGGAAGCTAGGAATAGCTGGACTGTAAGAGTTTTTAGAGAGGTTTGGTTCTGCTTGTGTCTGTCCTTTCTCCTGGAGTTTTTCAGGTGCTTAAGACCCTCAGCTTAGCTGATGGGCTGGATCTTTATTTTCCTGCGGTTAAAACTCGTATGTGTTTCATTTTCAATAAAAGAAAATGGAGCTGGGGAGCGCTCCCTATTAGTCTAAAAATAAAAATAATTACTTATAGTACTTCATCGATGCCATTAAAAAGATTCATTTTATGTTTTATTTAGACTGTTCACCTCCTCCTACCATGTCTACTACCTTCGTCCCAGTTCATAAGGCTTACGGGTATCCCTAGGTTCTCAATTTGGCCAACATAATATTAATTGTACAACACAAAAATTATATCATTAGAAAGTAGAACATGTGAGATTTCTAATGATATGTATTTTGTAATATATATCTTGTATTATTATTGTCAAATTTACGACCTAGGGACACGCGCAAGTCCTATGAGCTGGGACGAAGGGAGTATAAAAGATGTCGCTCCTCACTAGAGAGATACACTGCGCGAGTGTTTATTTGATTGCCACTTGATTCTAGAGCATCGCGGCACCGCAAAGGTCTTCCCCACCTCTTCGGATCCATTGGTAGAAAAAGAGTCTTTCGTTCGAAGCTGTCTGTAGCATTAGTTCTGGTCGCATTTGGATCCGAGACTAAAGGGACCATTATTACCAGTTTCAAACAGCTAGGACGCTGCAAGTTTTTAGTCCCGGTTCGAACGGGACCTTTAGTCCCGGTTGGAAACACCAATCGGACTAAAGGGATTGTGGCAGGCTGCAGCTGGTGCGAGCCACTGTAGTCCCGATTCCTGGTTGAGGACATCAACCGGGACTAAAGGTTTTCTAGGTTGTTTTGCTCCACCGCCACCCCCCCGATCACCTATTTTACCTTTGTAAAATACAAAACAAATGGTAGAAAATTGAAAATAAAAAATTCTTTTAGATGTAGGTAGGTTAGGTGATCTAGTTATTATGAAAAATAAATAACATGAATTTTGACTTATTTTGCAAAAAGCAAAACTATATGTTTTTGGTAAGATGATAATTTTTTGCATACGAGCTCGAAAAGAAGTTTAATATATGAAAATCTTTATACACGAAAAGTTACATCCAATTTCACCCGGCTATGCCCGGTTGGGCAATTTTTAGATACTCAAACTGCCAAAGGAAAATATGTAAAAATTCAGATTTTGGGTTTTCCAAAAAATGTATTGTTATTTATTTATTCAAGATTATTATTACTACATTAATTTTGTTTATTAAAATAATTATTTGGAATTCAAACAATAAAGAAGTGTGACATCGTGAAGGTGAGGTTAATAGGATTAATATGATACTAAGATCAATACTGTGTGCTCGAAGTATTTAGAAGAGGGATGGAAGGAACTCAGAAGTTAAGCGTAGTAGTGCTAAAGTAGGTTGAGGATGGGTGACCGATTGGCAAGTTTGATCATGAGTAAGTAACTTGACTAGAGATTAAGTGTATAGTTAGAGGCTGAACTGGTCAAATAACTCAAATAATAGAAATTATGGAAAAATAGGATGGGTGACCGATTGAAAAGTTTGAACACGAGTAAGTAATTTAACTAGATATTAAGTGTATAGTTAATAACTCAAATAATAGGAATTCTGAAAAATAGAAAAAAGAGGGAATGGAAAAAAAGAGGAAAATATAAATGGAATAAAAAAATATGCATGAAAGCCTTTAGTCCCGGTTGGTGTTACAAACCGGGCTTAAAGGTTCTTCGCCCCAGCTCACGCCCGCAACCCACATGGAGGGCTTTTAGTTCCAGTTTGTAACACGGTTGGAATCTCGCCCATATCCCACATGGAGGGATTTTAGTTCAAGTTTGTAACACAATCGAAATCTTTAGTCCCGATTTCACAATCCCAATTTCACGGTCCCGATTGGAAACCGGGACTAAATGCCCTTACCAACTAGGACAAAAGGTCTAGTGATCTTTGTACGGGAGAAGTTTTTGCGAAACACTCTTGCATGACTAGTGGCATCTTCTTCAAAACGGAGGCCGGCGACTACTTCTCTAACGTGCGAAAACTGTTTCATCTCCGACCGAAGCAATGGATGCGGAGAAAATGATGGTCCATTCGTCTCCAAATATAAGGATCCTAAGGACTAGCTGAAAGTCAAATTTTACGTGGTAGTAGTAGGGTTAGAATGGTCGTTCACGTCCAAGCAGCGCTTGATGGTCAGCTGCACCTTGGTAACGCAAGGCTTGACCGTCACGTCTCCGTGTGACCCGAGGTTCTGGGGCCGAGATAAAAAGAAGAACGCAAGCAAGTAACCGTCCCTCGGTCGTGGTCGTGGTCGTGGACCGACCGTGGCAGCCAGTGGCTGGGTGTCAGTCAGGCAGTGGAGCGAGCTGCGCGTGGCAGTGGCAGACAGAAATGGTCACTACTCAGTGCGAGGCCCGGCCGGTGCACGCTTTTCCCCTCCCCTCGGCGTAGAGCTTTTTTCTACCCGGCCGGCCGGTTGGTTGCTCTGCCATGGGTCAGTGGCCACTCACGTGAATCGCCACCGGCCACCGGCCGCGACGCTATGGTTTACAAATAAGTAGACTTTCGGGCATCTCCAGCCACGCGGCGCAGACGGACGCTTAGCAACCATTTTCATCCGCTGTGATCGGAAATGCGTCTGGAGTCTGCTCCAGCGGGACGACACAAAGTGACTGGGCCGTCCGCGGTAAACCTGATCCAAATATGCCCCAGGTTTGCGTCTCCGCGGACGCTCGACGGTCACGCGGAGCGTCCTCCATTTGTTACCCAGTCCCGCAAGTCAGGGACAACGAAATCGACCGCTTCGATTTGCTTCTTTTTCCGCCCACGACCTGTTCGGTCAATTGCGTCGGTAGGTTTCTTACTCGTGTTTTCGGCGCCATTGTGCGCGGCCATTGATCCGCACTTTGTACCCACGCAGATGGACATGTGGCAGATGTTGAACAAGTTCGACGCGGAGGTCGCCGACTCCTCTTCCGACGAGGAGTCCGATCAGTCGACGCAGACATTGGCAACTACTGCGGCCTCCATGATCCACAAGTTCACCTCAAATCCGGGGCTGGAGCACCGGGGCTCCGTGAAGGGGCGTTCCAAAAACCTGCCGCGCAACAGAGTGGAAGGGCAGGCCCGCCTCCACAAGGACTACTTCCACCTCACCAATCTGGTGTTCCCGGAAAAACTGTTCCAGCGCCGGTACAGGATGTCAAGGGACCTGTTCTTGGTCATTCTACGGGGCGTCAGAAACTCGACCCCTACTTCCAGTGCAGGCCCGATGCAACAGGTGCGCTAGGCTTCACCTCCTACCAAAAATGCTCCGCGGCTATTCGCATGCTCTCATATGGAATGGCTGCGGATATATTTGATGAGTATCTTCGAATGGGTGAGAGCACCTGCCTTGAGGCCATGTACAGGTTTTGTCAAGCCGTGATTGCCGTGTTTGGAGAGTATTACTGTAGTGAGCCAACTGTTCAGGATACAAGGCGGCTCCTGTCTATCAACGAGTCTAGAGGGTTCCTAGGAATGATTGACAGCATAGATTGCATGCACTGGGAGTGGAAAAACTATCCATTTGGATGGCAGGGTGCGTACAACGAGCATGAGGAGGGAAAAACTGTCATTCTTAAAGCTATCATATCTCAAGATCTATGGATTTGGCATTCGTTCTTTGGCATGGCCGGTTCCAACAATGACATCAATGTGTTGCACCGATCACCGGTTTTCAACTGGCTCATGCAAGGCAAAGCTCCCCGGGTGAGCTATGAGATCAATGGAAATGCATATGACAAGCCATATTATCTTGTTGATGACATCTACCCTGACTGGGCCACATTGGTGAAGACTGTCCGTAATCCAAACTCCGAGAAGATGAGGAGGTTTGCCAAGATGGAAGAGGCTTGCAGGAAAGATGTGGAGCGGGAATTTGGTGTGCTCCAAGCTCGGTGGGCAATTGTTCGTCACCCAGCAAGAACATAGTCGCTGAAGACCATGCATGAGGTGATGACATGTTGCGTGATCATGCACAACATGATCGTTGAGAATGAGCGTCCTGATGGCCGCAATGAGAACCACTGGGAATTCCAAGGTGAGTTGATGGCGCCACTTCCTGGAGCTTCATCTTGGCAGGAGTATCTACATATTAATGTAGAAGTCACTAACGAGAACGTCTCTAAACAGCCGCAGACGGATCTGATTGAGCATCAGTGGACATTGGCTGGCCATGAAGATCATGCCTAGAGAAATAATATCTTATTTTCAGGTAGACTTTAAAAAATTTAAATGTAATAAGTATGACTTCGTTGAATTCCTTATTTTGTTGTTTCAAAACTTCATAATTGAGCAAACGCCAAAATGCCTCGGGCCGCTGGAGCCACCCCTAGGTGCAAAGGGATGCGCGGACAAAAACGGTATGTCTCGCGTCTGCCGCGCGACGCAAACGGACATTTCAGACGTCCGAAATGCGCCGCGCCGCTGGAGATGCCCTTAGAGCATCTTCACCGGCAGTTTTCAGATAGTCGTCGGCAAGGGCGCGACACTGCTGTATGGGGGGCGCCGACACTGCATCCAATCGAAACCCTTAACATAGAATCCTTTCGGGAGTGTCAGCGTTTTTATTGGTCTTGAAAACATGCCGACGCTCTTTGAGGAGGGCTGGTGCGGACGATTTGTCTCACTGGAATCCCAGTAGACTTAGCCTTAAATTAAACATTGCTTCTCTCTCATCGTAAAAAATAGTCTTAATAATATTTAGCACATGTTATTATTATTTTCTACATGCGGTTAGCTTATTGAAGGTTATAGAATTAGAGAGAAGAGAGATGTTGGTTTGTATCTTTCCAATTTAATTTTTTCCTCACTTGAAAATCTCTCTTAAAAGACCGTACGTCTACTTATTTGTGAACAGAGGGAGTATATCTCACTGTGCGCCATGAGTCGGGTTCTCCCAGTCGGAGCTGGCGAGCCGCGGGCACTTTCTCGTGCCACCTGATATGCCGTTCCGTTGCAGTCGATCACACCCACACCTACGTCGTTTCCGATTTTGTCCATCGACACCTACCTTAGAGCATCTTTAGCGGGTCGACTTAAATGGTTCTGGGTTTTGTAAGATTCGATCTGCATGGACAAACGGACAACCCACACACGCTTCAGTAGGACGACGCAAACAAACCGACCCATCCGCCGCCTGATCCACCATTCCATTGCATACTTGCAGTCGATCACACCCACACCTGCTGCCACTGGTCGTCGTTTCCGATTCCGTCCATCTGCACATACCTTATCTCTGCCAGTAGCATTTGTCCGTCTTCGCCGTTCCTCTCCGCGTACGACACGGCGACGAGATCTCGACAGTGCATGGCACTACTGCCAAGGAGTAAAAAGCCGCAATAGATTTTCCGTTTACGCGTTATAAACACCAGGCAGCGCGCCGTGTACGTACATCTGCGGGACGTACCCCACGACGAGAGTGCGTGGGCACGTACGATCGGGATAGCTCCCAACTTGCGGAGCCAGCCAGCCGCCAGCCTCAACCTGTGACTGAGCAGCGACACAGCACGACGCTGACTGGGAATTCCTCAGAGAAAAACGGAATTCACCGGATAAGACCGGTCAATAATACCCAATTTCGACAAGGCGTTTGTGAGGTGGTCTTGAAGTTCTGTATACGTGACGGACCGCGGCCTCTCGTTAGCGGAAAAGTTTCAGTTTTTTGTTTAGTTTGTTTTCAGTTTTTTTTTTTAGGATAGTGAGATGGTGGATACTTCCTAAAATCAGAATAAAATCCCCCGCCCTATCTTCGCTGCAGTGGTGCATCTAGCGCCGATGGAGGGCGCGTGGAGTTGTGTGCCCGTCCGATCTCTTGTGATCCGTTGGTCTTTCATATTCAATTGTGTGGTTTTAGGTTAGCCTATTCTGATTTATGGTTGTCATCATCGCCTGCTCTAGTGCGCTGGTCTTTTGGAGCCTTAGCACGACGCCTTCCCCGTCTGTTTACTAAAACAAGCTTTGCATGGCTTCGGTGATAGAGGGGCGAAGACGACGGCATGCTGCCTTCGGCTCGCGCTAGTGTCTATAGTCGCCGCTAGGTGGTCCAATGACCTACTTGTAATTCTTATTACTTTTAGGCAATCTTTCGTACTACTGTTGATAATTATTAGCAGATTGGTGGAATTTTCGCACAATAAAATAAATAATAATACCCAATTTCACCCCGGTTTGGTGTAATGGCATCTCGAGCCGCCCGCAAATGGACCGACCTTCTACTCATTCATGGCATAAAATTGAGTTAGCAATGCTTCGGCACACAAACAACACAGACCGCGAACGTGTCCATGCCCTACCGCCTCGGGCCCGTGTGACGGGGGCGTTGGTGGGCGCCGGTCCGGCGGGCCTCATCAACGTCACGTTTCAACTTCAGAGGACGCACCAGGACTCGTGAGCGGCCGCTTGCAACATTAAAAGCGGCCGCGCCACCAACCTTTTTAAGGGCAACGAACTCGTCATGCCATCGTCCACCTCACGCCCCAACCATTTCCCTTTGTGCTTCCCAGAGCACATGCAGTGCCCCTTCAGGACGATCATGAGCAAGGAGCGGCCATGTAGGAAGCCGAACCACGACCCCCGCATCCCCGCCGGTGTGGGTGCGGCGCATGCGTTCTACTACAATAGCAGGACCCGTTGCGTGGGGTGGGACGACATCCACCTCCGAGACAGCTAGCTCATCAACCATCGAAGGGTGCCCATGACGTCAGTGCCGTGGCATGGCTGGGAGCGACAACACGAGATCGCTCGCTGGTGGTCCCTTCTGCTTCTGTACCTCCTCGCGGACCCAACCTACGACATCAACTCGCCGACGTGAAACGCATTTGGAAAGCTTGAGTGGGAGCCTCGCCGCCGATCCGTGTTCCTCGACAATGAAGAGTTCTACTACGACATGGTGTACAATTTTGTGAGCAAATACAACATACCCTCATATGGTTTGTCACTATCGAGATACTATGGCAATACCTCTTGTGCCTGAATTGTTAGTATCTAGGCTAGATGGTTTGTGCTGATCGGGATATTGTATAATTAATTGTAGTGATATGTCTATCGTTTGAATATGCAAAATGCATGATACTAAATATGATAGCCTCACCACCATGGCTAGTCTAATGTCGAAGTGGATAAAAAAAAAGTGCAATTCTAGTCTATTGGTGCACTTTTTCTCTCTCTCCGTTACAATTTTCCTTAAAAGGTGTAAATTACACTTCTTACTACAATGAACCCGTTCTTTTCAAAATGTGTTGCAATCTGAGTGAAAACACTAATGGAGTGAGACTTGGCAAAAATGTTAGTACACTAACTCTATAACGCGGACTTGTGGCTCTCGGGTGCAACGCAACCCCATAAACCAAAAAAAATATAGTAATTTGAAAAAGTCAATTTTTTTTTAATCTTCTTGGAAATTAAAGATGATCAAGTTTGTACTCGTAAAATAAATGTTTGGACACGAAATAATTCCCATGGACTCCAGGAAAAAAAAACAAAATTATGACGAATATAAAGTGAATAGTACCTGGTCATGGGGCGTTTTAAGTTTGGTTTTTACCCAGGATACAATAAAAGTAATTTCCTAAAAAAATATTTTATTTCAAGTACAATACCTGATCATCTTTGATTTGCAAAAAAAAATTAATTTTTAAAACTTTTTTTAGAACTTTTTTTTATTTTTTCCAATTATGGGGGTGCGTTGCACCCGAGAGCTCCTTTGTATTTTCCACTAACTCTAGCTCTGAGGGCATCTCCAGCGGCGCGACGCAAACGGTCGCTGAGCAACCGTTTTCGTCCGCCGTGACCGAAAATGCGTCTGGGGCCTGTTCCAGCGGGGCGACACAAAGTGACCAGGCCGTCCGCGGAGACGCAAACCTGGCCCAAATATGCGCCAGGTTTGCGTCTCCGCGGACGCTTGGCGGTCGCGGAAAATGTCCGCGTTGGGTACATCCGGGCCCGGTCGGCAGTGACTAGGTAAGCAAAAGATTTTTTCATTACTATTGATTGGCCAAAAGGACCATCTTTACAGAGATGGTTAGTCGAGTTAACCTAAAACTACAACGTCCGTACCTACTCACCGTCGCGCGGCCTACACCGGCCTCGGTTACTCGCAGTCGCGCGCCCTACTACTGGCCGCCGGATGGGCCGGCGCCGTCGTCGAAGCGGGAGCGCTTCTTGCACTCCGCGCGCCGCGCACGCCGGCGAACGGACATCTCTTCCTGCCGCCTGCGGCGTTCGAGGGCCTCGGCCAGGGAGCTGTCTGATACGTCCAATTTGCATCACTATTTTATATCATAATTTGCTGTTATTCATTGATATATTTCATATTTGGACATAATACTTATGTTATTTCATCTATTTTGCATGTTTCAAGATTATTGGAGGATCGAGCACCGGAGCCAGGATTCTGCTGGAAAAAGCACCGTCAGAATGCAATATTTCGGAAGATCAACAGTTGACGGAAATTATACCAAAAATCCTATTTTTCCAGATGACGAAGGGAGCCAGAAGGGGGAGCTGAGGGGACCCGAGGTGGGCCCACCCCATAGGCCAACGCGGCCCAGGGCCTGGCCGCGCCGCCCAGTGAGGAGGGGGGCCCACAGCCCCTCTCGCCTCCTTTTCTTCGCGAAATTCTTCATCCCGAAGACCTAAGCTCCAGAGGGTACAGCGAAGAGTTCTGACCGCCTCTGCGAGGCGGAGAACACCAGAGAGAAAAGAGCTCTCCGGCGGGCTGAGATCCGCCGGGGAAATTCCCTCCGGGAGGGGGAAATCGACGCCATCGTCACCGCCATCGAGTTGGACATCATCTCCATCACCATCATCATCATCTCCACCATCATCACCGCCGTCTCCACCGCTGGACATCGCCACCGCCGTAGCAATTTGGGTTTGATCTTGATTGTTTGATAGGGGAAACTCTCCCGGTATTGATTTCTACTTGTTATTGATGCTATTGAGTGAAACTGTTGAACCAAGGTTTATGTTCAGATTGTTATTCATCATCATATCACCTCTGATCATGTTCCATATGATGTCTCGTGAGTAGTTCGTTTAGTTCTTGAGGACATGGGTGAAGTCTAAATGTTAGTAGTGAAGTATGGTTGAGTAATATTCAATGTTATGATATTTAAGTTGTGGTGTTATTCTTCTAGTGGTGTCGTGTGAACGTCGACTACACGACACTTCACCTTTATGGGCCTAGGGGAATACATCTTGTACTCGTTTGCCAATTGCGGGGTTGCCGGAGTGACAGAAACCTAAGCCCCCGTTGGTATATCGATGCAGGAGGGATAGCAGGATCACAGAGTTTAAGGCTGTGGTTAGATTTATCTTAATTACTTTTTTGTAGTTGCGGATGCTTGCAAGGGGTATAATCACAAGTATGTATTAGTCCTAGGAAGGGCGGTACATTAGCACAGGTTCACCCACACAACACTTATCAAAACAATGAAGATTAATTAGCCGTATGTAGCGAAAGCACTAGACTAAAATCCCGTGTGTCCTCGAGAACGTTTGGTCATTATAAGTAAACAAACCGGCTTGTCCTTTGTGCTAAAAAGGATTGGGCCACTCGCTGCAATTGATACTCTCGCATTTTACTTACTCGTACTTTATTCGTCTGTTACATCAAAACCCCCTGAATACTTGTCTGTGAGCATTTACAGTGAATCCTTCATCGAAACTGCTTGTCAACACCTTCTGCTCCTCGTTGGGATCGACATTCTTACTTATCTAAGATACTACGAAACACCCCCTATACTTGTGGGTTATCAAGACTATTTTCTGGCGCCGTTGCCGGGGAGTGAAGCGCTATTGGTAAGTGGAATTGGTAAGGGAAACTTCTACTGTTTGTGCTGATTTTATTTCTGACTGCTGCCATAATTCATTATGGAGAGATCTCCTTTTGAATGTTTATTTGGGAAATCTGCTACTACTGCAAAGGTAGTGGATGAGGCGCCAGGTAAGGAAGAGATACCATACAAAATACCTATGAAAATTATTGAACGCGTAGTGGGTAACCGTTATACAGGGGATGGAACTGTCCACCCTGGAGATCATTTACTGTTCTTACATGAATTATACGGTTTATTCAAGTGTGCAGGTATTGCTATGGATGAAGTGAGGAAGAAACCCTATTCTCTATATCGCTGTCTGGTAAAGCGGCGCATTGGTATAAATTACTGGATAATGGGGATTCTCTTGAATGGAATGATATTGTGCCCCGGTTTTATTCTAAGTTCTATCCTCCAAGTGAAATTCACAAGGATCGGAACCGCATATATAATTTTTGGCCTCATGATGGAGAGAGTATTGCCCAAGCGTGGGGGAGATTGAAGTCTTTAATGCTCAAATGCCCCATTCATGAGCTTCCTGGTAATGTTATTATTGATAATTTCTATGCAAGACTTTCTTTTGAAGACAAGAACTTGCTGGATACTTCTTGTTCTGGATCATTCACGTGCAACAAAGAAGAGTTTAAAAGGGACCTTCTCAATTGGATCCAGGAAAATACCGAAGGATGGGAGAACGACAAAGATAGAGAATCAGGTATAAATTATGATTATAAATGCATTGAACCTTTTATGGATACTGATAAATTTCGTAATATGAGTGCTACTTATGGTCTTGATTCTCAAGTTGCTGCAAATCTTTATAAAGCTTTTGCCTCTCATTATGAATTGCCTAAAAAGAATTTTGATAAGTATCATGAACCGTATAAAGATAAAATTGATTCATCTATTAATAAATGCGTTGTAGTTGAAACTGTTGATCATGTTATTCCTGAAGCTTATATTGAAAAAACTCCTTTCCCTGCTAAAATGAAGGAGTACTCTGTTATAAATAGTGCGGTTCATAAAAGTGAAAAGAAACCTATAGAACCTGAAGAACAAATAAAAGTTGAACCTGCTGTTGCAATAGTTAAAGATCTTGTGACTGAAAATGTGGAGGATGGTCATATTATTTTCTGTGAAGATACTTCTAATATTGTTTCACATCCTAATAAGGCCAAGAAAGCTAGTGTTCCTATGCTATCTGTTAGAATTGGTGATCATTGCTATTATGGTTTATGTGATATTGGTGCAAGTATTAGTGCTATTCCTTATGAGCTTTACACGGAGATTATGCACGAAATTGGTTCTTGTGAACTTGAAGACATTGATGTGGTCATTCAGCTGGCTAATAGAGAAACTATCTCTCCAATTGGTATTGTTCGAGATGTGGAAGTTCTATATGGTAAGATTAAATATCCTGCTGACTTTTTGGTACTTGGTTCTGCTGCTAGTGAATATTGTCCTATCATTTTTGGTAGACCTTTCCTAAATACTTGTGGAGCTATTATAGATTGCAAGAAAGAGAAAATTTTGACTAAATTTGCTGGTGAATCTTATGAGTTTAAGTTCTCTAAATTTACCAAAACTCCTTATAAAATTGATCCGCCTAATGATGATTTTAAAATGGAACAGTGTGCATCTATTGTTCTTGTTCCTAATAATCCTTTGCAGCAACATTTGGAGAATAGCGAGAGTGAAGTTTTTAGGCAAGAAAGAGATGAGCTTGATGAAAATTTTCTTCGCCAACCTATTCTTAAGCATGATCTACCGGTGGAAGATCTGGGTACAACACCACCACCAAAGGAAGATCATGTCTTTGATTTAAAACCATTGCCTGATAATCTTAAATATGCTCATATTGATGATAAGAAAATATATCCTGTTATTATTAGTTCTAAGCTTTCAGAGTTTGAAGAAGAAAGGCTATTGGAAATATTGAAGAAACACCGAGGTGCTATTGGCTACACTCTTGATGACTTGAAGGGGATTTCTCCCTCTATTTGCCAACACGCCATTAATATGGAAGATGATGCGAAGCCTGTTGTTGAACCTCAGCGTCGTCTAATTCCTAAGATGAAGGATGTGGTAAGAAATGAGGTATTAAGACTTCTTGAAGCTGGTATTATATATCCTATTGCTGATAGTAGATGGGTTAGTCCTGTGCATTGTGTTCCTAAGAAAGGAGGAATGACTGTTGTGCCTAATGATAATGATGAGCTCATACCTCAAAGAGTAGTTGTAGGATATAGAATGTGCATTGATTATCGAAAAGTTAATAAGGTTACTAAAAAAGATCATTACCCTTTGCCTTTTATTGATCAAATGTTAGAAAGGTTATCTAAAAATACTCACTTTTGTTTTCTTGATGGTTATTCTGGGTTTTCACAAATTGCTGTTAAAACTAAAGATCAAGAGAAAACCACTTTCACTTGTCCCTATGGAACTTATGCTTATAGACGTATGCCTTTTGGTTTATGTAATGCTCCTGCTACTTTTCAAAGATGCATGTCTGCTATTTTTCATGGCTTTTGCGAGAGTATTGTAGAGGTATTCATGGATGATTTTTCTGTCTATGGGAATTCTTTTGATAATTGCTTGCGGAACCTTGATAAAGTTTTGCAGAGATGTGAAGAAACTAACCTTGTTCTTAATTGGGAGAAATGTCACTTTATGGTTAATGAAGGAATTGTATTGGGACATAAAATTTCCGAGAGAGGTATTGAAGTTGATAGAGCTAAAGTGGAAGCAATTGAGAAGATGCCCTATCCTAGGGATGTTAAAGGTATTCGTAGTGTTCTTGGTCATGCTGGGTTTTATAGGAGGTTTATTAAAGACTTCTCCAAGATTTCAAAACCTCTTACTAATCTTCTTCAAAAAGATGTACCTTTTGTTTTTGATGATGATTGTAAGGAAGCGTTTGAAACTCTAAAGAAAGCCTTAACAACTGCTCCTATAGTTGAACCTCCTGATTGGAATTTACCATTTGAAATAATGTGTGATGCTAGTGATTTTGCAGTAGGCGCTGTTCTTGGACAGCGAGTAAAAAAAATTGAATGTTATTCATTATGCTAGTAAAACCCTTGATGCTGCTCAAAGAAATTATGCTACTACTGAAAAAGAATTGTTAGCTGTAGTCTTTGCTTGTGATAAGTTTAGATCTTATATTGTTGATTCAAAAGTTACTATTCATACTGATCATGCTGCAATCAGATACCTTATGCAAAAGAAAGATGCTAAGCCAAGGCTTATTAGATGGGTACTTCTGTTGCAAGAATTTGATTTGCATATTGTAGATAGGAAAGGTGCTGATAATCCTGTTGCTGATAATTTGTCTAGATTGGAAAATATTGCTTATGATCCTGTTCCTGTTAATGATAGTTTTCCAAATGAACAATTGGCTGTAATAAAGGTGAGCTCGCGAGACAGTCCATGGTATGCTGATTATGCTAACTTTATTGTTTCCAAGTACTTGTCTCCAACCTTTTCAGCTCAGCAAAGGAGGAAATTCTTTTATGACTTGAGGCATTATTTCTGGGATGACCCACACTTATATAAAGAAGGAGTGGATGGTATTCTGCGAAGATGTGTTCCCGAATATGAACAACAAGAGATATTGAGTAAATGTCATTGTAGTTCTTATGGAGGACATCACGCCGGAGATAGAACTGCACAAAAGGTTCTACAATCAGGTTTTTATTGGCCGACTCTCTTCAAAGATGCGAGGAAGTTTATTTTATCTTGTGATGAATGTCAAAGGGTTGGTAATATCTCCAGACGCAATGAAATGCCTATGAATTATACTCTTGTTATTGAACCGTTCGATTGTTGGGGATTTGACTTCATGGGACCTTTTCCCTCTTCAGAAGGTAACACTCATATACTTGTTGCTGTTGATTATGTTACTAAATGGGTGGAAGCCATACCTACAAAAAGTGCTGATGGTGAGACCTCTTTAAGAATGCTTTTAGATATTATTTTTCCTAGATTTGGAGTTCCTAGATATATTATGACTGATGGAGGTTCTCATTTTATTTATGGTGGTTTTAGAAAAACTCTTGCTAAATATGGTATTAATCATAGAATTGCTTCCGCTTATCATCCTCGAACTAGTGGGCAAGTAGAATTATCAAATAGAGAAATTAAATCTATCTTGCAAAAGACTGTTAATAAAACTAGAAAGAATTGGGCTAGTAAATTGAAGGATGCACTATGGGCTTATAGAACTGCTTATAAGAACCCCATGGGAATGTCACCTTATAAAATGGTTTATGGGAAAACTTGTCATTTACCTTTAGAACTAGAGCACAAAGCTTATTGGGCAGTTAGAGAATTAAATAAAGATCCTAAACTTGCCGGTAATAAGAGATTGTTGCAATTGAGTTCTCTAGATGAATGGAGAAGTGAAGCTTATGAAAATGCTAAACTCTTTAAAGAGAAAGTTAAGAAATGGCATGATAGAAGGATTATCAAAAGAGAATTTAATATTGGGGATAAAGTCCTATTGTATCGGTCTCGTCTCAGATTCTTTGCAGGGAAATTACTCTCGAAGTGGGAAGGACCATATGTTGTTGAGGAGGTGTATCATTCAGGAGCAATTAAAATTAGCTCTCTCCAAGGCAATGCTACACAGGTGGTGAATGGACAAAGACTCAAGCATTATATCTCAGGTGATTCTTATAATGTTGATGTTGATATTATTCGAGTGGAAACACCGGAGGCTTTCATCAAAAGACAAATTGAAAGTCCGCCAGAACTCGACTTTGAATAGGTAACAGTACTGGTAATGAAAAGTTCGCGATTTACTTTCCGAACAATATTTTTGCTGTTTTTGGAAAATATGAAAAATTACGAGATCGAAACGGAGTGGAGGAGACGCACGAGGGCGTGCCCCCATAGGCCGGCGCGGCCTGGCCTTGGCCCGCGCCGCCCTATGAGCTGGCCGCCTCGTCGCCCCTTTCCAACTCTGGTTCGACCTGGTACTTTCCTTTTGTCGTGAAAATTTTTGCTATATAATCCCCCGGACCCCTGGAGGTCCGTATATCGTTTTCTCGACGTGTTTTGTTTCGAGCTGTTTCTGCCAGGATTTGTTTTCAATCTAGGAGCACCATGGCCTCCAACAACAAGGGCAAGGGGCTTTCGAAGGAAGAAGTGAAAAGGGTGTCATCAAAACAAGAGCAACAAGCCGTTGGGAGTAAGCAAATCTTGGTGGGATCTATTGACACTCGACGTTCTTTTTCTCATAACTTGCAGGGACCCTTACCACTCAGGGTGGGCATTTGGTTTTAACCGAAATTTCGGTTCGGGTTTTGCGGTTTTTGAACAAATTCGGTTTTTAAAAATGGTAACCGAAATTGGCATGAAAATTTAGGAAACCGAAGATTCGGTTAACCGATATATTCGGTTCGGTTTTCGGTTAAAACCGAATGAACCTACTCACTTGAACAAATAGTAGGCATCACCGAAGAAAGCAAATAGTGATTGACATATCAACACAAAAAGCATCAACTGCGCAAGAAATCGACAAATGAGCACCAATCGTGGAGGGATGCTATTTGGTAGGTGATGCGCGTGGTTGACGTATTGTCTTTTCGTTCGACACGCGTCCGTTTGGAACCCCAAGAGGAAGGTGTGATGCGCACAGCGGCAAGTTTCCCTCAGTAGAAACCAAGGTTTATCGAACCAGTAGGAGTCAAGAAGCACGTTGAAGGTTGATGGCGGCGAGATGTAGTGCGGCGCAACACCAGGGATTCCGGCGCCAACGTGGAACCTGCACAACACAAACCAAGTACTTTGCCCCAACGAAACAATGAGGTTGTCAATCTCAGGCTTCTTGTAAAAAAGGATTAGATTTATAGTGTGTATGATGATTGTTTGCGTAAAAGCAGTAGAACAAGATTGCAATGAGATTGTATTTCAGTAAAGAGAATTGAACCGGGGTCCACAGTTCACTAGAGGTGTCTCTCCCATAAGATAAACAACATGTTGGGTGAACAAATTACAGTTGGGCAATTGACAAATAAAGAGGGCATGACCATGCACATACATATTATGATGAGTATAGTGAGATTTAATTGGGCATTACGACAAAGTACATAGACCGCTATCCAGCATGCATCTATGCCTAAAAAGTCCACCTTCAGGTTATCATCCGAACCCCCTCCAGTATTAAGTTGCTAACAACAGACAATTGCATTAAGTATTACGCGTAATGTAATCAGTAACTGCATCCTCGAACATAGCACCAATGTTTTATCCCTAGTGGCAACATCACATCCATAATCTTAGAGATTTCTGTCACTTCCCCAGATTCACGGAGACATGAACCCACTATCGAGCATAAATACTCCCTCTTGGAGTTACAAGCATCTACTTGGCCAGAGCATCTACTAGTAACGGAGAGCATGCAAGATCATAAACAACACATAGATATAACTTTGATAATCAACATAACAAGTATTCTCTATTCATCGGATCCCAACAAACACAACTTATAGAATTACAGATAGATGATCTTGATCATGTTCGGCAGCTCACAAGACCTGACAATTAAGCACAATGAGGAGAAGACAACCATCTAGCTACTGCTATGGACCCATAGTCCAGGGGTAGACTACTCACTCATCACTCCGGAGGCGACCATGGCGGCGTAGAGTCCTCCGGGAGATGATTCCCCTCTCCGGCAGGGTGCCGGAGGCGATCTCCTGAATCCCCCGAGATGGGATTGGCGGCGGCGGCGTCTCTGGAAGGTTTTCCGTATCGTGGCTCTCGGTACTAGGGGTTTCGCGACGAAGGCTATTTGTAGGCGGAAGGGCAGGTCAAGGGCGTCACGAGGGGCCCACACCTAGGTCGGCGCGGCCAGGGCTTGGGCCGCGCCGCCCTATGGTTTGGCCACCTCGTGGCCCCACTTCGTTGACTCTTCGGTCTTCTGGAAGCTTCGTGGCAAAATAGGACACTGGGCGTTGATTTCGTCCAATTCCGAGAATATTTCCTTACTAGGATTTCTGAAACCAAAAACAGCAATGACAAAGAATCGGCACTTCGGCATCTTGTTAATAGGTTAGTTCCAGAAAATGCACGAATATGACATAAAGTGTGCATAAAACATGTAGATATCATCAATAATGTGGCATGGAACATAAGAAATTATCGATACGTCGGAGACGTATCAGCATCCTCAAGCTTAGTTTCTGCTCGTCCCGAGCAGGTAAACGATAAACAAAGATAATTTCTGGAGTGACATGCCATCATAACCTTGATCAAACTATTTGTAAAGCATATGTAATGAATGCAGTGATCAAAACAATGTAAATGACATGAGTAAACAAATGAATCATATAGCAAAGACTTTTCATGAATAGTACTTCAAGACAAGCATCAATAAGTCTCGCATAAGAGTTAACTCATAAAGCAATAATTCAAAGTAGAGGTATTGAAGCAACATAAAGGAAGATTAAGTTTCAGCGGTTGCTTTCAACTTATAACATGTATATCTCATGGATAGTTGTCAACATAGAGTAATATAATAAGTGCAATATGCAAGTATGTAGGAATCAATGCACAGTTCACACAAGTGTTTGCTTCTTGAGGTGGAGAGAAATAGGTGAACTGACTCAACAATAAAAGTAAAAGAAAGGTCCTTCAAAGAGGAAAGCATCGATTGCTATATTTGTGCTAGAGCTTTGATTTTGAAAACAAGAAACAATTTTGTCAACGGTAGTAATAAAGCACATGTGTTATGTAAATTATATCTTACAAGTTGCAAGCCTCATGCATAGTATACTAATAGTGCCTGCACCTTGTCCTAATTAGCTTGGACTACCGGGATTATCGCAATGCACATGTTTTAACCAAGTGTCACAAAGGGGTACCTCTATGCCGCCTGTACAAAGGTCTAAGGAGAAAGCTCGCATTGGATTTCTCGCTATTGATTATTCTCAACTTAGACATCCATACCGGGACAACATAGACAACAGATAATGAACTCCTCTTTTATGCATAAGCATGTAGCAACAATTAATTTTCTCATTTGAGATTGAGGATATATGTCCAAAACTGAAACTTCCACCATGGATCATGGCTTTAGTTAGCGGCCCAATGTTCTTCTCTAACAATATGCACGCTCTAACCATAAGGTGGTAGATCTCCCTTACTTCAGACAAGACGAACATGCATAGCAACTCACATGATATTCAACAAAGAGTAGTTGATGGCGTCC
The DNA here is from genome assembly GCF_019359855.2 of Lolium perenne. Lineage (NCBI taxonomy): Eukaryota > Viridiplantae > Streptophyta > Magnoliopsida > Poales > Poaceae > Lolium > Lolium perenne. The sequence continues at coordinate 315,042,316 of NC_067245.2, forward strand.
CCAGGAACATGGTTATCGCACAACGAGCAACTTAATAAGAGATAAAGTGCATAAGTACATATTCAATACCACAATAGTTTTTAAACTATTTGTCCCATGAGCTATATATTGTAAAGGTAGAGAATGGAAATTTAAAGGTAGCACTCAAGCAATTTACTTTGGAATGGCGGAGAAATACCATGTAGTAGGTAGGTATGGTGGACACAAATGGCATAGTGGTTGGCTCAAGTATTTTGGATGCATGAGAAGTATTCCCTCTTGATACAAGGTTTAGGCTAGCAAGGCTATTTGAAACAAACACAAGGATGAAGCGGTGCAGCAAAACTCACATAAAAGACATATTGAAAACATTATAAAACTCTACACCGTCTTCCTTGTTGTTCAAACTCAATACTAGAAATTATCTAGACTTTAGAGAGACCAAATATGCAAACCAAATTTTAGCATGCTCTATGTATTTCTTCATTAATAGGTGCAAAGTATATGATGCAAGAGCTTAAACATGAGCACAACAATTGCCAAGTATCACATTATCCAAGACATTATAGCAATTACTACATGTATCATTTTCCAATTCCAACCATATAACAATTTAACGAAGAAGAAACTTCGCCATGAATACTATGAGTAGAGCCTAAGGACATACTTGTCCATATGCTACAGCGGAGCGTGTCTCTCTCCCACACAATGAATGCTAGGATCCATTTTATTCAAACAAAACAAAAACAAAAACAAACCGACGCTCCAAGAAAAGCACATAAGATGTGATGGAATAAAAATATAGTTTCAGGGGAGGAATCTGATAATGTTGTCGATGAAGAAGGGGATGCCTTGGAAATCCCCAAGCTTAGACGCTTGAGTCTTCTTGATATATGCAGGGGTGAACCACCGGGGCATCCCCAAGCTTAGAGCTTTCACTCTCCTTGATCATGTTGTATCATCTCCCTCTCTTGATCCTTGAAAACTTCCTCCACACCAAACTTAGAACAACTCATTAGAGGGTTAGTGCACAATCAAAATATACATGTTCAGAGGTGACATAATAATTCTTAACACTTCTGGACATTGCACAAAGCTACTGAAAGTCAATAAAATCGAAATATCCATCGAACATAACAAAACAGGCAATGCGAAATAAAAGGCAGAATCTGTCAAAAACAGAACAGTTCGTATTGACGAATTTTATTGAGGCACCAGACTTGCTCAAATGAAAATGCTCAAATTGAATGAAAGTTGCGTACATATCTGAGGATCACTCACGTAAATTGGCATAATTTTCTGAGTTACCTACAGAGAATTTTGCCCAGATTCGTGACAGCAAAGAAATCTGTTTCTGCGCAGTAATCCAAATCTAGTATGAACTTTTCTATCAACGACTTTACTTGGCACAATAAAACACTAAACTAAGACAAGGAGAGGTTGCTACAGTAGTAAACAACTTCCAAGACACAAAATAAAAACAAAGTGATGTAGTAAAAAACATGGGTTGTCTCCCATAAGCGCTTTTATTTAACGCCTTTCAGCTAGGCGCAGAAAGTGTGTATCAAGTATTATCAAGAGATGGTGCATCTACAGCGGGATGCGGAGTTTTCTCAACCAGGCATAGTATATTAGATACATAAGTTTTAGCGTCCCCCTTTTTATTAGTCTTGGGCTTGCTACTCTCATCAAACAAATTTTCAGGAACAAGCCAAGCATAATTATTTTCTAGTGCATCATTCATCGCTAGGAGCTTACATGGTATTGGTGCTTTGAACTCCCCACCATCATTAATATTATTAGTGTACTTTATTCTATCCATATCCATCTTTTTAAGGAGACTAACAAAATTGGTATAAGAACCAAGCATATCATATTTAGCAAAGACCTTTCTAGCCTCTCTTGCTATACCACCAAATTCTCTAAGAAGGGTTTCTAAAACAAAATCTTTCTTTTCCCCTTCTTCCATATCACCGAGTGTAAGAAACATGTGTTGGATTATAGGATTGAGATTAACAAATTTAGTTTCCAACATGCGAACTAAAGCAGCAGCAGCAATTTCATAAGTAGGAGTAAGGTCTACCAAGTGTCTATCCTCAAAATCGTCAATGGTACTAACATGGTTGAAAAATTCTTCTATATTATTTCTCCCAATTATAGACCCGCGCCCTACCGGCATATTTTTTACAGTAAAATTAAAAGGAAACATAATGAAATAAGTAAAGTAAATGCAAGTAACTATTTTTTTTTGTGTTTTTGATATAGCAAACAAGATAGTAAATAAAGTAAAACTAGCAACTAATTTTTTTTGTATTTTGATTTAGTGCAGCAAACAAAGTAGTAAATAAAACTAAGCAAGATAAAAACAAAGTAAAGAGATTGGGATGTGGAGACTCTCCTTGCAGCGTGTCTTGATCTCCCCGGCAACGGCGCCAGAAATTTGCTTGCTGGCGTGCAGTTGACGTGGGAGTTAGAAATCTTTGTGGTGTAAATTTTCTTCGGTCCCCGGCAACGGCGCCAGAAATTTGCTTGATGCGCGTGGTTGACGTATTGTCTTTTCGTTCGACACGCGTCCGTTGGGAACCCCAAGAGGAAGGTGTGATGCGCACAGCGGCAAGTTTCCCTCAGTAGAAACCAAGGTTTATCGAACCAGTAGGAGTCAAGAAGCACGTTGAAGGTTGATGGCGGTGAGATGTAGTGCGGCGCAACACCAGGGATTCCGGCGCCAACGTGGAACCTGCACAACACAAACCAAGTACTTTGCCCCAACGAAACAGCGAGGTTGTCAATCTCACTGGCTTGCTGTAACAAAGGATTAGATGTATAGTGTGGATGATGATTGTTTGCAGAAAAGATGAAAACGATGTTACGCAGATTGTATTTCAGTAAAGAGAATTGGACCGGGGTCCACAGTTCACTAGAGGTGTCTCTCCCATAAGATAAACAGCATGTTGGGTGAACAAATTACAGTTGGGCAATTGACAAATAAAGAGGGCATGACCATGCACATACATATTATGATGAGTATAGTGAGATTTAATTGGGCATTACAACAAAGTACATAGACCGCTATCCAGCATGCATCTATGCCTAAAAAGTCCACCTTCAGGTTATCATCCGAACCCCCTCCAGTATTAAGTTGCTAACAACAGACAATTGCATTAAGTATTGCGCGTAATGTAATCAGTAACTACATCCTCGAACATAGCACCAATGTTTTATCCCTAGTGGCAACAGCACATCCATAATCTTAGAGATTTCTGTCACTTCCCCAGATTCACGGAGACATGAACCCACTATCGAGCATAAATACTCCCTCTTGGAGTTACAAGCATCTACTTGGCCAGAGCATCTACTAGTAACGGAGAGCATGCAAGATCATAAACAACACATAGATATAACTTTGATAATCAACATAACAAGTATTCTCTATTCATCGGATCCCAACAAACACAACATATAGAATTACAGATAGATGATCTTGATCATGTTCGGCAGCTCACAAGACCCGACAATTAAGCACAATGAGGAGAAGACAACCATCTAGCTACTGCTATGGACCCATAGTCCAGGGGTAGACTACTCACTCATCACTCCGGAGGCGACCATGGCGGCGTAGAGTCCTCCGGGAGATGATTCCCCTCTCCGGCAGGGTGCCGGAGGCGATCTCCTGAATCCCCCGAGATGGGATTGGCGGCGGCGGCGTCTCTGGAAGGTTTTCCGTATCGTGGCTCTCGATGCTTGGGGGTTTCGCGACGAAGGCTATTTGTAGGCGGAAGGGCAGGTCAAGGGGCGTCACGAGGGGCCCACACCCTAGGTCGGCGCGGCCAGGGCTTGGGCCGCGCCGCCCTATGGTTTGGCCACCTCGTGGCCCCACTTCGTTGACTCTTCGGTCTTCTGGAAGCTTCGTGGCAAATTAGGACCCTGGGCGTTGATTTCGTCCAATTCCGAGAATATTTCCTTACTAGGATTTCTGAAACCAACAACAGCAGAAAACAAGAATCGGCACTTCGGCATCTTGTTAATAGGTTAGTTCCAGAAAATGCACGAATATGACATAAAGTGTGCATAAAACATGTAGATATCATCAATATTGTGGCATGGAACATAAGAAATTATCGATACGTCGGAGACGTATCAGTAGGCTGCGGCACTCGTGGTACAGGTGCATCACTCGGGAGCGATTAAAAGGGGTAGCTAAGACTTCGAGCAACGTGTTCTATTATGCCGGCTTCACGCTATATTCAGAAAAACCTAGTACATCAAAGACCAAATTCATACATTGAATGAACAATTTTTGGAACATCAAACGCAATTGGGCTTCTATGGAATGATCGGTTTATGCACAAATTGATGGTAGGTTACTCAATTCGGTCTATTCGGTCTTGTTCGGTTGGTGGGGCTAAAAACCGAATTCTACCAAATTTAATTCGGTTAGTATAAATGGAAACCGAAAAAATAGCGGTTAATGGAAAAAACCGAGATTTCGGTTAGTTCGGTTTTGGCTTTGGTTCGGTTTTCGGTTTCACGGTTTTTATGCCCACCCTGACTTACCACCCGCTCTTAGCCTCGACTCTTTCCCCGTGTTGGAAGAAGCTCTACGGACTACCGATGAGTTTTGTGATCAATGCTGGGCTCTAAGAAGAGAAGTGGAGATACTCCAGGAGGAGAATTACCGTCTCCGTAGAATGCTGGAATACTACTCAATTCCCGTCACAAGGTCGTCATCGCCAACTTCAGATAACAATGAATCTCTTCGAGTCTTTGTGCAGAATTGCCAAGTCGAGAAACTGAAGCTGAAGGAGATCTGTAAGAAGCGCGGGAGGAGTTCGTTACCACCATCGCCGAAGGAGTAATTCATCATCGGTATTGGCATCCCCTTGGTTTATCCCAAGCTCGGGGGAGTGCCGCGGTATCACATCATCACTACCTTTTTACTTTTTACTGTCAAGTAGTGTCATATCATGAGTAAGGAAGTTATCATATAAGATGGGTTGCAGTTTGTAAGTATCTCTCCTTTAGTTGGTTGTCTATGTATCCCTTGGTGTGAGTTATCGTTATGGAATATTAATGAGAAGTCTTATCATTTACATATTGCACATCTTATTTTAGTTTGCAATCTCTATTATATGATTGATCTTGGTTTTAGTATTGGTATCACTTTGGGAGCATTGAATAAATCTATTTGGTTTTGGCAAACTTAGCATTGGTCAATAGCAACAACACTTTGAGGTTGTTTCATTGTCTTTCTTTCTTGTTAGCTCATACCTTATTATTCTGAAGTTAAAACTGTTTGTGCTTACAAGGAAGATGCATGATTATTTCTATCACATGTATATTTGTTTGTTTCCCTCGACTCTTATGCTTGCTAATTAACCTTGCTAGCCAAAGACCTGTACTGAGAGGGAATACTTCTCGTGCATCCAAACCTAAACCCAAACCTATGCCATTTGTGTCCACCATAACTACCTACTACATGGTATTTTCTGCCATTCCAAGTAAATACTTCGTGTGCTACCTTTAAATAATTCAAAATTTACTATCTTTTATTTGTGTCAATGTTTTATAGCTCATGAGGAAGTATGTGGTGTTTTATCTTTCAATCTTGTTGGGCAACTTTCACCAATGGACTAGTGGCTTCATCCGCTTATCCGATAATTTTGCAAAAAGAGCTGGCAATGGGATTCCCAGTCCCAAATTAATTAATCTAAATAGACACTCCTCCATGGTATGTGATTGATGGACGGCACCCGAAGGATTCGGTTAGCCATGGCTTGTGTAAGCAAAGGTTGGGAGGAGTGTCATCATAATAAAACTAAAATAAAAAGGCACTCCTTCATGGTATGAGATTGTTGGCAGGCACCCGAGGATTCGGTTAGCCATGGTTTGTGAAAGAAAGGTTGGAAGGAGTGCCACACAAAATAAAAATAAAATGGGAGCAGCTCTTTAAAGGTTTGTCTGGCAAGGGGGTTAGAGTACCCGCTACCAGTCGTTGACAACAACAAACACCTCTCAAAATGTTACTTTCATTCTCTTTATATGATTTCAAAACTGAAAAAGCTCTAGCACATGATTTAATCCCTGCTTCCCTCTGCGAAGGGCCTGTCTTTTACTTTATGTTGAGTCAGTAAACCTATTTCCCTCCATCTCAAGCAAGCATTTGAGTTGTTGTGATCAAACCATTATATTGTGATTTGCTTCATCATGTCTTTTATTCTTCCTTGTTTAATACAAGTTTTATCTGAATGAATATAGCTTTGCAAGTTATCAATGATCATGAGGAGACTATTATGATTGAGTATGCAAGTTGTGCCATATAAACTTTAACATGAGAGCGCTGCTCAATAAGATAAGTATAATTGTTAATTGTTCTCTGACCAAGAACGAAGTTTGCCATCACCAACTATGATTTCTTATGCACCTTTTATTTGTGATTACCTTATACTTGTTTCAAGTTGAATTATATGAAGGAGTTGTTTACTAGAATGTCTTGTGTGAATGGATATGATGCTTCTTGTCCGTATTTTATTGATCGACTCTTCACTCCATAAACATGTGGTCCTGTTTACCGAGTTCAGTTTCGCTTGGGGACAAGCGAAGTCTAAGCTTGGGGGGAGTTGATACGTCCAATTTGCATCACTATTTTATATCATAATTTGCTATTATTCATTGATATATTTCATATTTGGACATAATACTTATGTTATTTCATCTATTTTGCATGTTTCAAGATTATTGGAGGATCGAGCACCGGAGCCAGGATTCTGCTGGAAAAAGCACCGTCAGAATGCAATATTTCGGAAGATCAACAGTTGACGGAAATTATACCAAAAATCCTATTTTTCCAGATGACGAAGGGAGCCAGAAGGGGGAGCTGAGGGGACCCGAGGTGGGCCCACCCCATAGGCCGGCGCGGCCCAGGGCCTGGCCGCGCCGCCCAGTGAGGAGGGGGGCCCACAGCCCCTCTCGCCTCCTTTTCTTCGCGAAATCCTTCATCCCAAAGACCTAAGCTCCAGAGGGTACCTAGCGAAGAGTTACAGCCACCTCTGCGAGGCGGAGAACACCAGAGAGAAAAGAGCTCTCCGGCGGGCTGAGATCCGCCGGGGAAATTCCCTCCGGGAGGGGGAAATCGACGCCATCGTCACCGCCATCGAGTTGGACATCATCTCCATCACCATCATCATCATCTCCACCATCATCACCGTCGTCTCCACCGCTGGACATCGTCACCGCCGTAGCAATTTGGGTTTGATCTTGATTGTTTGATAGGGGAAACTCTCCCGGTATTGATTTCTACTTGTTATTGATGCTATTGAGTGAAACTGTTGAACCAAGGTTTATGTTCAGATTGTTATTCATCATCATATCACCTCTGATCATGTTCCATATGATGTCTCGTGAGTAGTTCGTTTAGTTCTTGAGGACATGAGTGAAGTCTAAATGTTAGTAGTGAAGTATGGTTGAGTAATATTCAATGTTATGATATTTAAGTTGTGGTGTTATTTTTCTAGTGGTGTCGTGTGAACGTCGACTACACGACACTTCACCTTTATGGGCCTAGGGGAATGCATCTTGTACTCGTTTGCCAATTGCGGGGTTGCCAGAGTGACAGAAACCTAAGCCCCCGTTGGTATATCGATGCAGGAGGGATAGCAGGATCTCAGAGTTTAAGGCTGTGGTTAGATTTATCTTAATTACTTTCTTGTAGTTGCGGATGCTTGCAAGGGGTATAATCACAAGTATGTATTAGTCCTAGGAAGGGCGGTACATTAGCACATGTTCACCCACACAACACTTATCAAAACAATGAAGATTAATTAGCCGTATGTAGCGAAAGCACTAGACTAAAATCCCGTGTGTCCTCGAGAACGTTTGGTCATTATAAGTAAACAAACTGGCTTATCCTTTGTGCTAAAAAGGATTGGGCCACTCGCTGCAATTGATACTCTCGCATTTTACTTACTCGTACTTTATTCGTCTGTTACATCAAAACCCCATGAATACTTGTCTGTGAGCATTTACAGTGAATCCTTCATCGAAACTGCTTGTCAACACCTTCTGCTCCTCGTTGGGATCGACATTCTTACTTATCGAAGATACTACGATACACCCCCTATACTTGTGGGTCATCACTGTCCCACAGGGCCGTCACCGTCGCAACGACCACCTTGGTAGCCGCCGCCTCCGCCGTCGCCCGGGCCTCCTCCTCCTCTGCCGCCGCCTGGACCGCCGCCGCCGCCCGGGCCTCCTCCTCTCATGCACTGGGATGCCGTCGCGTCCTCCTCGCTGGGACCGCCGCTGGATCGCCGCCACGCCGGCGGCGGCAAGCGGCCCCCCGCCTAGCCGCCGCCCCGCCTTCGTCCACGGCGGCGATGGCGACCTCCGGCTCCCGGTTCTCTGCTCGACCCGCGCGGGAGAAGGGCCCCTACGCTGAGCGAGTCCAGTCGGAGCACATTAACCCCGACCATGGCCATCGCATAGCCGTGGCTTCCTCCTCCGCCGCCCAAGCTCGACGGCGCTGGCGTCCCGACCCGAGACTCGAAGGACGCGAGTGTAACCGGCTGGTCACCGGCGCACTCGAAGCGCATGGGCACGGGGACGTCGTCGTCCACGATGTCGTGGATGACGGCGTCGGCCGGAGGGGCCGCGATGGCCGCCCGCGCCTCCGCGAGCTCGGCCCTGGCGTCGGCGAGCTCGGCCATGGCGTTGGCGATCTCCGCCCGGTCGCCGCGAGGCGCCCTTCCGCGCTCTCGCCGCTCCGCCACCTCCAGGTCAGGCTGCTGCGCTCAACGCCGGCTGGCGGCTACCTCGTCTTGCTCCTCCTCCGGTGGAGCCGGCGGCACATGTGAACAACGTGCTCCCAATTCATGTGGTCGGCCATGGCTGGATGGTAGCTGGAGGGGGGCCCGTCGCCCCGCCGGTGTCCACCATATATAGCCACGGCGGGCGGGAAACAGCGTTAGCAGCGCGCGCGTGGCGTTTCGTGCGCGCAAACGCCAGCCGAAACTTGCCAATGTATTGGGCGCGCGGGAACGATCGTCGCCGCGCGGGAACAGTTAATCGCCGGCGGCAGTCCTCGACGGGACGTAAAACGCTATTAGCGACCTTGACGCTGTCCCAGGACAAAATATGCGTCCGCACCGCTGGAGCTACCCCCGACGCAAACGGTCGCCCTGGCCCACAACAGGTCCGCGAACCGACGCAAACAGACATTTCGGACGTCCGAAATGCTGGAGATGCCCTGATTAAAACATAGAAGCGTGAAAGAGAAAGGTGGGAGGCAGGCAGGGCCCGTAGGCGAACGCTCGGAAATATAAAAACGGCAGAGCCAGCGTGCTGCCGCAAGCAAACAGCACAGAAACGCCCCCGCAGCGCGCTGCAGCTGCTGCAGAGCCGCCCCCCCTATCCAGTCCCAGCTAGAAAACGCACGCTCCCATCAGCTACCACAGCAGAGCACTGCACTGACTCTCCGCGGAACAGCGGCCGAGGCGGCGGCGGCGGCAGGCAGGCAGGCGGGACTGAGGAGCGAGCGAGCCGATCCGAGATGACCAAGTCCAAGAACGGCTGCCTCAAGATCCTCGTCTGCGCCGGCGCCGGATCCGACCCCTCCGGCGGCTCCGACCCCGAGACCGACGCCCACGCCGACGAGGTGGGTGACCCTACCCGCCGCACCGCTCAATGCGGCCGGCGCCTCCTCTGCAGCTCACTCCTTCCGTTCGTCCAAGCTGCTTGCTTTTTTGCTGTTGGTTGGTTCGAGCTGGTGCGTTTCGCTTAAAGCAGATCTCCGTGCACCGCGCGGGGTTAGTGAGCTAGATCTAGGCCTGGTTCGTGGCCAGCATACATAAACGGCCGCCAATTCGGGTGATTCGCCGGTGATCCCGCCACTAGCTCAGCTCCTAGTCCTAAAAATTTCAAATTTGGCGTCTCCCTGGGAGCCCGAGCTGCTCGAAGTCTCGTAAATTAATTTCCACACAGATGAATTTACGAATTTCCTCTTTTAACCTCCTTTCATTTCCGTCTCCTGCCGAGCGGCTCTAGCTGGCCATGCTGGGCGACGACAGAGTTTGTTTACGAGGGTTGCTGTCCGCGTGTCCTCTCTTGATCCCATGCAGGACGGGATCTGATCTGACGGCGCGCCGCTTGTTTGCTCCGCGCGCACTAGTGCGACGCCATGATATGCAAGTGCACTTGGTCTGGCCATTACTGTGCGTATACTACTGTCTCTTGGCCTGTTGCATCTGTCCTCCTCCTCCCCGGTGTTTGGATTTTGCTCGCCTTGTCGCCCCCTCACACCCCTGATTTGACATTTCTTGTTGTTACTTTCTTTAGGCTGCTTTCCCCTACTGTTCAAATCATGGCCTGGGGAGGACTTCTGCTCTGGAGTGCGAGTCCTGTTAGCGCCCGATCAGCTGGGGAAGGGTCTTGAATTGAACCCACGTGGTGTACCGGGAAATTCGCTTGTTTAGCTGAGATTCCATGCCAACATGTTGCGGAAATGGGATCTTGACATGACAGCCCAGAGGAGCTGTAGTACTTGAATCATGCGCACTTGGCTTTTTTATTTGACGAACCTACGCAGATTTAGTTTAATTTGGATAAACCAGCTGTGGTCATAATTGAGTCGAGATATATGCTGCTTGAGATTCTTGGGGCAATAATAAATTGATGGGTGGATGGTACCACTACCAAACTTTATTAGATAAGAATTTTGCAAAGATATAGAAAATTAATTAACTAAAGAAACATGTTCTATAATAGAAAGCGATTAATGCGCCGGTTTGATTCAAATTTTTGATGGTGACTGAAGCATAGTGATACTTTGTGTTTATGCTTGCCTTTTGTCCTTTTTCCTCCTAGCATCTGACTACTTGCTTCGCTAGATGGAGAACTGTATTTCCTGCCTTACAGATACACTCAGTTTGCTACTTTCACTTGTTACTTTATAATTATCTCTGGTTCAATGGCTGATGCAAATGTTGGTTTGTACAGAGCAAGGCCGTATCAGATAAAAGCAGATGGAGCTTTCGCAGGAGGTCTACAAGGCATCGTGTTTTGAAGAACTCTGATATATCAGAACCTGAAACTCTAAGTTCGAGCAAAGCAAAAGCTGAAATTGCACCAACCAATAATGTCTACTCCTCTACATACTCTTACGCCTCAGAGAAGCCCCTTCATCTGGAGAAGCCAGACGCGGAGAAGCCAGATGAGAAGATTCTGCATCAAGAGAAGCCAGATGAGAAGCCTCTGCACGAAGAGAAGCCCAATGAAAAGCTGGCAGAGACGCCAACTGAAGAGCCAGCGGACCAGATAATTGAAAGGTCAATTGAACTGCCAGATGAGAAGATAACTGAGCCGCCAAGCAAAGAGCCAGCTGAAAGGATATCCGAAAAACCAATTGACGAGCCTACTGAAAATGCTGTTGAGGAACTTGATGAAAAGCCGGATGAAAGTATCGCTGTTTCATCCACTGAGCTGAAGCAGGATGAAGCCGCCCAACTTATTGGTACAAGCAGTCCAGACCCTGAGGAAGATCATGTGGAGTCTGCAGCTGTTGTCATTCAGACTGGCATCAGAACATACAGCGTATGTTACTATATCTTGTATCTATCAATCTATCATAATGTTCCCTACGACATTTTCCTGTTAATGTTAGTACAATACTAAGTGTTTACATGACTGCAGGCAAGGCAAGAACTGTCAAATCATAAGGATCTTGCGAAACTGCAAGCTGTGATACGTGGGCATCTAGTGAGGAGGCAGGCTGCAGAATCATTGCAATGCTTGCTTGCTATTGTTAAAACGCAAGGGCTTGTCCGTGCTCATCAAGCACAACAGGTGAGTGAAGGATTCTGGTTAATATATTTTCAGTTTATGACAATACTTGCTATCACTTGCATTGCTTGCTTGTGGGACAAACATCATGGCACCAATGTTACTCAATAGAATTCCATTTTGCAAATTTCCATCAGACCACCTATTGTATCGATAGGACTTCTTAGATTGATACGATTACTGAGAAACTCATTTGCTCCCTGCCAATTGAATGAGACTTATAAAAATTCAAGCTTTCAGATTTTATGTGCATTTTTTTCAAGTTCCTTTAGCTAGCCACCAGGATGCCATCTATGTGTCGCTGGTGTCATGAAATTATTCAAACCTTTCATCTAAGTTGTGTTATTTTAATCTGCTGTTCTCCTGCGAAATTCCATGCTTTGCATTGTCGTAACTTTCGTGTTGATTCTCTTCCTCTTTCCAAACGTGCAAGATGATCGTAATTTCCGTGTTATAAGCCTGAGTAGCACCCTTGCATAGACATACCTGAACCTTGTTTTGCTTATCAACACTGCGGATTTCTTTTTTTTGTAGGACACTTTGGTCAGTTCTTCAAGTGAGAAATTGCTTCAGAATGGATTTGCTCTCAAGGTGAGACACAATAACTCTTACCCACTAAGACTACCATCTTACTATCTCTGGTTTAGATTTCCTCATGTTCACACCGTGTTATCTTCTGCCAGCTCCTGGATGGCATGCCAAAATCAAAATCCATGAACATAAAGTGTGATCCTTCTGAAACTGATGCTACCTGGCAATGGATGGAGAGGTGGACAACTCTGATTCTTCCAATCACTGAAGGCCACTTGCTAGAGAATACTGAAAATAGTGGGTTGGTGGTTGAAAAGATGGAAGTTGCTCAGCATGAAGAGAAGGATGTTCCTTTGGACTCGGACATCTCTTTCCCGAAGTTAGTGCCTGATGATGTGGAAGACACACTAAGGTCATCTGATGCTAGTGCCTTTGTGGAAGAGACACAAGGGCCATCTGATTCTGCTGGATTGGAGGCTCCCGAATGTGTCCCAGAGGAAACCTCTGGGTTGGAAATCAATGATGGTCCTGTACCGGAGTTGATCGAAAAGATCAATGACGATGCTGAGCAATTGGATGATTCAACGACAGAGAATGTTGTGGAGCAATCTTTGGAGTTCTCTGGTCGACAGTCTTCCCAAACTGATCCATCAAGGGAAGCCAGCCCTCTTCCTGAAAAATCTGAATCTTATACCGAGGATATTATGGATCCATATAATCTTGAGCAGTCGCTGGACATGGAAGGTAGAAGCGCAGCAAGAAAGGCCTGCAATCCGGCATTTGCTGCTGCACAGATGAAATTTGAAGAGCTAACTTCAGCAGTCAGTAGGTCCAACAGTTCCTCTTATCTGGATGGGTCAAGCAAATTGAAGGTGCCTACTCCCCATTCCCAGGACGGTGCCTCACCCAAGCAAAACATTGATACAGGTATACCAGAAAGCACAGTTGGTCGTGATGCTAAAATCATACTTGCTGCTTCAGAATGTGGGACTGAGATTTCAATCTCCTCTACACTTGACTCACCAGACAGATCAGAAGCTGATGGCGGTGAGATTGTAATGGAGATTGGAGATCTTGGAGGTAGGAACTACACCACCGAGAATGCTGACAAAGACACCCATGTTTTACGTTCTGAAGTTAAGAACACTTCCGAAGGAGTTATCCAGCCAGAGAAAGATGAAGAACTGAATGGCGATGTTGCTAACCCTGCCATTGCCTCGGATCCTGTAGTTGAGCAAGCACATGTTGGACCAGGAAAGCCAGATTCACATGATCAAATTGAGAAATCTGTAGAATCATATGCTAGGTCACCCGAAGGAACTCCCATGAGCCGAACCACCTTTGCGGAATCTCATGGCACACCATCAAGTGAGGTCTCTGTCAATACCAACAAGAGTAAGACCAAAAAACCAAAGTCTCGTGTAAGCAGAAGGTCACTGACCAGTCCAAGCAATTCAGTAGGACGAAGCAGCACAGATAATCTGTCAAAGGATTATAAACATGCAAAGAGAGAGAGCTCAGTCAAGGTTGCTAAGTCTGACAATGTTGACCAAGAACCTCGCATGAGCAACAGCACTCCACTGCCAAGCTATATGCAGTTCACAGAATCCGCAAGAGCAAAGGCAGCTGCTCTATCCCCAAAGATGAGCCCAGATGTACAAGACAGCAACCCAAGGAAAAGGCATTCTTTGCCCATAGCAAATGGTAAACAGGAAACATCTCCCCGCATGCAACGATCATCATCCCAAGCTCAGGAAAAGGTGAAAACCAACGTTGCTGTTCCTCACAATCCATCTGGTAAGTGCTATCATCTTGTGCCTTATGCTACCCTGTTATCCATTTCTGTTTGGAAGTTTAGTTGTGACAACATTTTGTAACTGCTTGAGATTTTTCTCACGTTCACTGAGGCACAGTAATTACCTAGTACAATGTAGAAAATTTGAGTTTATATGCTGCTTATAAGATCTAGAGTAAAGTCCACAAAAACTTTTTATGGATCTGGTTGTGCCAGTTAGGAATTATGCTACTTGTATGAAGCAGTTGAATGTACAATTAAGCAATTTCAGGAACCTACAGCTCACAATAATTGAGATTCGCGAGGGGTGCAATGTTGGAAATTGCTGAACATTCTCTCTTGATTAGCTATGCTTTCTTAAGTGTGTCCTGTGCTTAATCAGTATGGACCACTGTGTCCTGGCTACAATTGCAATACCATCTATCGAAGCTGTAAAACTGTACTACTGCCCATAATGTATTTCTTCTTGTGTGCAGATAAGAGGTGGAACATATGATGGATCAATGTCAGCACATTGACGAGGTGCCATCAAATATATCTAGAAGCACTCTCGAGATGACTGAGATACTGGCACACTGCCCTTGTTTTTTTTTTCTTGTCGCAGGCCCTCTAATTCGTCAGTCGTTTCTTTATATTTTTTTCTTGGAATACTGATGGAGAAGAGCAGCAGCTTCATCATATATGTACATTTGTTGGTTCTTATTGGTTGTGCTATTTGACTGATAGTGATGATTTCTTTTGTGTGTAATATATATCCTGCTTGACTTGTATCGAAACGAACCAGCAACAGTGGTCTGAAAGAGTGGATTTGAAATGATCTGTTATGTTTGCAGTGCTACTGATGCTGAATGAAGTACTTGTTTGAGTGGATGGAGTTTGCGCTGTCAGATTTTGTGTGTTTCTGTACGAGAGGATGGTAGATCTCATATAAAATTTTGAAAACATGTTGAATCTCCCGCAGGTAATGGACAATTCGGACATGAGATTAGATTCCTAGAGAGATGTTAAGCTGTGATGTTGAGTCTATCGTGGGTCTCTGAAGAAGTATCGTAAGGGTGGTAGTTGAAACTGCAAAAATGTTGTACCGGCTCCTTACTCTGGTAGTATAACGATGAAATAGGGGGCATATTAGGTGTCAAAAAAAAAAGGGGGCATACGACTTATGTCCACGGGAGCCGGGCCAACGGGCTGCATATGGAAGACGATGGCGATGGTTTTTTTTCTCCAACCAACCCACATGGGCATTACCATCACGATAACGAAAACATAGGCGCAAAGGCCACCAACATCCAGGAGAAATTCAAAGAGTTGAGAAAGAAAAAACAAAGCGGAGGAGCCT
Source organism: Lolium perenne (assembly GCF_019359855.2). NCBI lineage: Eukaryota > Viridiplantae > Streptophyta > Magnoliopsida > Poales > Poaceae > Lolium > Lolium perenne. The sequence continues at coordinate 315,057,792 of NC_067245.2, forward strand.
ACTGCTACCGCTCAGGGGAAATACTACAAGCACGGCGAATTTCCGAGGTTCAATCAGATGGCGATGGTTTTGTGTTTGAACTCCACCATTTTGGGTCGCCCCACACAACAGAGAATTTCATGACTTTGTCTAGAGGAAGCGGCGCGAGGTGCACCGACGTACATGGTGGCATGTCCCCATGGAAGACGGTGCGATGCTGTACCAGGACGAATTCAGGAGCGGCACCTCAATTCCGTGTGAGCAAACAAGAGAGGCGGACACCCCGGTTCTTGTCCACCGGAACACAGGCTGGGGGTCCAGGTGTCGCCGCTGCTGCCGATCACATAGGCTCTTTTCTCAGACATCGAGTTCGTGCGCGAGCTGGTGGAGTGCTCACGCGCGCCGGCCTTGGCGAGGCAGGGCGTCGGAGAAGGGTGGAAGGGCTTCGTGTATGCTGACGGCGGCAACACGCTGACGAACCTGCTGTGGTGGCTCCACAGCCGCCGCCCTCCTCCCGACCGTGCTTCTGAGTGGCTGACCACTTGCCTGTTCAGGCCGCAGCCGGTGGACGCATTAGCTATGTCTCTCGAGGGTGGTCGCGCCCATGCGGCCCGCCGGTGATCGGGATGTGTCTTCAGTTTGTTTCGCCTGCAGCCGCTCTGGTGAGTAGCAGAAGAATTCGTATGGTGTTCTCAGACCGAGTCTTTCTTTTTCCGAGACCCAGTTATGTTATGTACTCCATCTGTCCGACGAAACATGTCTTAGGTTTGCGTCTAGATGCAGATACATTCAAATTTTAACAAACCTCCAACATGTTTCATGGGTCGGAGGGAGTATTGTTGTTTCAAATTTTAACAAACCTCCAACATTTTCTTTTTACAACACATATTTTTAATTTCTCAGGGTACACAAACTACAGTTATGTCATTGAGAGTTTGAACATTTTTCTGTTCATAACAGGAGAAATCACGCATTATCTATTGTTAGGCGATAGATACATCTCTAGCTACGTGTCTAGTTATCTATGTTAGTACTAGTAGATAGTACAACTCAGGCCGCAAAACATGGGCAAGCTCCAAAGAAAATGCAGCCCCCACAGCAGATGCAGTAGCACCTGCGAGTTTTAGACTACTGTTACAACTAAGATTACACTGGGAAAACAAGGACACTAAAGTGAAGAAAAGAGGTTACGCAAGTTCTTTCAACGCCTGCGTCATCGCTTAATTTGCTTCTGAAGACCAGTTTCAATCAAGATCGTCGCTTCTCAAGTTCAATTTCAATGCTCGCATGAGTACTCTACATGCTCGGGCATACTCCTAAACAAGCAAACATGATTGCATGGTCAGGGAATACAACTGAGTATGAAAACAGAATGCCAATGGAACTCCCCCGCCGCAGCTCACCTTAACCAGTATCAGAGCTGCTGCTTGCTCATAGCAGGAATTTGATAGATCGATCTTCATAGCTCTGTAGGCATAGGCATCATCCAAAGCTTTGTCTTCTTCACTCATATGCAGCCAGCAAAGGCTCCTCTTTGCGTACAAGGTTGAATCATCAGGGTTAATCTCCATTGCCTGCAGACATCAAATGATGCCCATCCAAACCAAAGATCGAATTAGCTGTATTCAAAACAAATTAAAGCACTTCCTTGTCTTCAGAAAACGTATGTGAGCATGGACATAATAGGATATACATCTCGATTCATGGAGCTGTTTACAATGCAACCGTTTCATAGTTCAGAGCATTTAGCCTTTTAGGCCAGAAAGGGGATAATCAACAAGTAAAGTGCACAGCGGAACTAATGAAGAAGTATAGGATGCAAGAGTATACCTTGGTATAGAGAGCCAACGCATCAGCATAATCATTTCCCTTAAGTGCAGCATCCCCTTGAACTTTCAAAGCAAATCCATCATTTGCATCCAGAGGATCCTGAATCAAATGAAGAAGTGAAAGTCATTCTTTATTAAACAGAATATAAAATGAAAATTTGATTTTGAATTCACACAGTTTGCATGTTGAACCATTACATCAGTGCCTGCAGAGGCTGTGAGAGGGGAAAGAATCTCAACGCAGTCCATCCATCCATTGGTTGCAGCAATTTGTGCTGCTGTTCTACCAAACTGTTCAGGGGGATATCAAAGGGTAAATCTCAGGAATAAAAAAGGGAGAGCTTATGCAATGAAAAAATTAGGTTCTCAATTACACAATAACAGAAGAATGTGGCAAAGGAATTTATACTCATATCACTATAAGATTCAGAATTTAATGAATTATAGGGTATTGTGCAGGGCATGTATTACTGTACCAATACACATAAGAATATGAATGTCTAGATGACTGTGTGTAGCAAGATTCCAATAATATCCTGGATACGTCTAAAGAGTGAACATGTGTATGAATGCTTAAACCAACCTATTTCAATCATTTTGAAATCCTAGTTTGAGGTAAGCAGAGATTGTGCCAACTCCAGTATTAGGTACTCCCTCCGTTCCTATTTAATTGATGCGGGGGAGAGAAGGCTAATGAACAAATAAAGTATGGATAGAAGTCAATTAAATCCGGACAGAGGTAGTAGAACAGAGATCAGACATAGGCCTTCATTGTGGGGCATTTTACCCTAAATTTCACCCAGTTATGAAAGAATTCCACAAATTAGTTTCACAATGCCTTAGTTTGTAAGTGCAACATTTCTGAATTTTATTTTAATATCCAAACCGGAAAAGAGCAAGTTCCCATCTTCTATCCTAATTTCTAGTCGCTAACTTTCTTGTGGAGTCAAAAATCTATATTGGTCCCTAGCAGGGTAGTCATTTCTTTCTTTTGAATTAACAGCCCTCCGCCCTTTTCCATGGACCGAAATCCATTAAAACTTGAAAAATATTTATAAGAGGCTAGTAAAGAAACTCCTTATGGAACACAATTAACCCCAAATAGCAACATGCAGCATCATTTAAGGCCTTAGTCAAATGGCCTAAATTTACGAGTGTTATTAGCCACTCTCATATAACATTCTAAAAATATACAGATCTTAGCAGCTAAATCAAGCCATCTGTAGCAAGCTCTGAAGATCAACAAGAGTGACAAGTGACAACTAGTAACTTAAATAGCAGCGCAAAAACTCACTTCATCACGAATATTTGCATCAGCACCAGCTTCCAGCAAACACTTGATGCCACAAGTGAAGCCATAGGATGCAGCTATTATTAATGGTGTTATTACAGGCCTACCAGCATTGACATCAGCACCAGCCTGAAATATGGAATGTATAAATGCTGAAGATAGTGTTTCAAAAAAAACTGCAATAGCTACACTCACAAAAACTTTCTGTGGTAGGAGCTCTAAAGGGACAAGTCACTGCACCTTAATAAGTAGTTCCATGCATTTCAGTGAAGAAGCGGAGATAGCATATGAAAGTGGTGTATAGACTAAATGCACAACTGTGTTAGGCTGGAGAGAAGGCAAAGAAAAGATTACTTTCAGATAAACAATGATAAGAAGGGTACTGGATGAATAAAATATCAAAGTTTTGCATTTTTTTTAGCAAAACATGGAAAATTTCGGAATAGTGTGCAGACCAAAAAAGGCAAAAGGAAACAACAACCCATATCATCTTCGATAATGTTTTAATTTTATCATCATATATATATACTCCTAATTAGTAATTAGAGATTCCTTTCAATCCAGCACATTAATCCAATAATAAACTCCCACATTAATCAAGAAAGGAAAATTTCTCTCGCATTGTGCTACATCATCGAAATTCTCTCACATTCTGCTAGGTGACATGTTGAGTCCAATTGATTCGCGCTAATATAATTTCCCTTTTACCATCTAAACAAAGTCAGAAAGCCAATTGTTCAATAAAGTCCAACCGACTTGCATAAGGAAAAATAAATTTCCATCTAGCAGGACACACAGTTTAACCACGTTATCATCTAGCAGTCATCAAGAATCTAATGTTCCCTCTTTCCCAAATGAAGTGACTCATTTTTTTTCTAGATACGTATGTATGTAGTATGTACACATTGAAATGCGTCTAGATACATCCGTACAAAACTGAGTCACTTATTTTAGAACAGAGCTAGTACATGCTAAGTAATGAAAGATCTAAAGGTACATGAATAAATGATACATGATAAAACAAGTAAAGAGTGCAAAGAGTCATAGATTAGAGCCAGCCAGTAAAACAGAAATCCTGGCTCAGACGAGTCAAGGAAGTAAAATGGCACTAATTCCACCTTGGCACCTGGCAGGACTAAATCTTTGGACTAGGCAGGGTTGGGAAAGGGGGGAAATATATAAGACACTGCTAGGCACAGCCGTATTCATCCAGCCATGACTTTTCATCTACAAAGGAAATATTCTACCGCAGATAACACATATAATATTGATCAGAAATAGCAAACCAAAGATGGGGAAAAATAATTATTACATTTGCCTGATGCCTCAACAACAATTCCAACATTCTCACATTTCCATTTTGGGCAGCAACGTTTAGTGGTGTTCCTTGTGCGCATATAGGGTCAACATAAGCTCCCCTGGACAATAATAACTCTGCTATTTCACAGGTATCTGGATGAAACAAATAAAAATGCTCACGTCACATTCCCATCAAGGATACACTACAAAGAATATGAAAAATAGCTAATTACCTCGGGTGTTAGAGGCCCATAACCTGTCTCTCTCTGGGTCAGCATTTGGTCCTGGATAAACGATTTAGTACCTTATTATGTGCTAACGAAACTAGAAAAACTTCAAAAGTGAAACACAGTACCTGACAGTACCAAACCAGCCGGACCAAAATTGTTTCTCCAACCCAAGAAATAGCATTTTAAGCTCTACTTATTTGTTTTGTTCGAGGAAAATGTTTATGCATACCAGATACTGTTGAACTAGCTATCTGAATAAATAAAACATGAAATGACAATGATTTCTATTACCTTTAGATTGACGACACTACCTATTAGCCAAAATATGCATCACTAATTAAATGTTGTTATCACCACCTTTACTTCATCACTAAAGTACAACGTGCAAGACAAGAAGACTGAAGAGAAGAAATTTACTGCAGGACAGACATGAGAACCACTTTGGGGTTAATATGAAGCAGAACAAATCAGGCAAGGTGAACAAAGCTACAGGCAATAAAAACAGAAACAAACATATGCAGGGGGAAAAAGAACCTGGGATTGCAGCATAATGCAGTGCAGTAACCCCATTTATATTAGCTTTGTTTGGCTTAGCACCACGGTCAAGAAGAAACCTTACAACAGATGTAGATCCACAACCAAATATTGCGTATGATAGAGGCGTTGCACCTAGCAAGAGCATAAGAATGGCAAGCATTTGATCAGAAATTCGTGCTCCAAACCAACAAAAATCAACAGATAATCAAGAGCACCTGCATACTAAAACACCACCCAAGTAAGTGCTACACGTGAGTTAAAACAAAGAGCAGAGAAGTCTGCTCGCCATACCACCATTGATGTCCATGCTACCACATAAGATTCTATTTTATGGATTCATGATTCAGCATGGATTTCACAGAAGCAGACTATCGGAACCACTGTTTCAAGAAAAATAGAAATTGCCTCCCTCCTTCCTCCCTCCTTTACTGCAAAAAAGAATGTCCATTCGCAAAAAAAAAAAAAGAAAAATAGAAATTGCCTCCCTCCTTTACTGCAAAAACTGTAAATCACAGAAAAGCTTTAGGGGCATCCCACCATCAAGACAGAAGTACAAGAAAGTGATGATTGCTTATCATAGGCCCCACTAAGCCACACCCTGCAAGGCTGCAACATGAGTAGTTCGGTTTGTGTTTAAAACTTAAATTGATTGGTGGTGATCAGGTGACGACCTCCAGCCTCTTAGTCTTAGGAAACAAAAAAAGGCAGCCTTGAGCAGCGCGCGTCAGCAATTGCAGAACTTGGCAACTGAGAAAATGCTAATTACCCATGCCCGGATGCCCCCATACACAAACTAAGTTACCCCAAGTCCGCAACAAGCTTGCAGCGACTGTTTTCTACTTTAGACTAAATCCCTGACTAATTACCCATGAATCGGAGGGAGTAAATGAAATAACACTCCATGGACATGCCACTCTACATATCTGTATCAATCCAGCATTGCGAAGTCAGTCAGAACGGTGCTAGTACTAGCAACGAACAAATTACCGTCGTCGCCAGGCGCGTTGACGTTGAGGCAGAGTTCCTCGACCAGGAACATGCACATCTCCAGCCTGCCGGCCCACGCCGCCATGTGGAGCGGCCCGCGGCCGCGGAAATGCGGGTGCTTGATCGCCGCCAGCGTCTCTTCCACGCCTTTCCCCGACTTCCTCAGCTGTCTCACGAGCTCTGCATGCATAAACTCGTCAGATTCAGGAGCAGCAGCGCCCGATTCGCGGCGGGCGGCGGCGAGGGGGGGCTTACTCCTCACGGCGGGGATGTCGCCGTCGGTCGCGTCGTTGAGCGTCTGCACGGCCGACCATTCGTCCTTGGAGAGCGTGCGGTTCCCGACCCTCACCCGCTGCCGGGGCGTGACCATGGAGACGGGGATCTTCCGCATCCTGGGCTCGGATGGGATGGAATGTTCTAGAAGGGTGGGGTTTGGCGAGGAGGTGGAGGCGGAGGCGGAGGCGGAGGCGGAGTGGGTGAGGAATGGGGGAAAAGGCGGGAAGCGTTCCGTACAGAGAGGCTATCAGGTGTATACGGGCTTTGGATTGCGTTCCCCAAATCGATCCATAAATGATGCCATGAACGTTTGACCACTTTTAGCCGTGTGAGCTAACACTCGGCTCCCCCATATGTGCTTGGGTGGAGCTGTTTTTGGACTTATATATGGGGGTCGGCTAACTGCCAGTGCGCCCCCTTTATACTAAAAATTTTAAAATTTTAAAACATACTAACAAAATTTGATGAAAAAATAAATTCATTGATAGTTCAACCATATTTGGCTGATGTTTGTATAAATTTAAAAACATAGATTAAAAAAAACTAGCTACTGCCACCGACGCTGCCGCGCCCTAGCCTTAGGCGGCGGTACCTCGCTGTCGCGTAGTCCTCGCCGTCGTCGTGGTCCTCCTCCTTCGGCTGCGGGAGGTAGCTGCTGCTGCAGCCCTGGCCGGCGTCGCCGCGCCTCCCTGCGGCCTACTGGACAGGCCAGGTCCCTTGTCATCATCGTCGAGGTTGATGACGAGGCCGAGGCGACGGCGGCGCTCCTCCTCCTCCTCGGAGCGGTAGTCCACCGCGATCCACGCCTCGACGAACGCGCCCATCACCGCGAAGGACTCCAGCTGGGCTTGGCGCAGCCGAGGGAACTCCTCTGTGTTGTCCTCCGCCTTGACGATGGAGGCCGCCGCCTTGTACTCCATCGGTGGCGTCCACTTGCGCTGACGCTGCGGAGAGGCCTCGCGGATGACGAGGGCGCCACCGGGACTGCCATGGCGGCGGCTGCGAGATGGAGCAGCCTCCATCGGCTCGTCCTTCACCTTCGGAAGGAACCTGGGCGACGATGTGTTGTAGGGCGAATACCTCGACGACGACCCGCGCGCCGAGGACCTGCGCGAGGAGGAGGAGGAGCGCGACGACGAGGTGGACGATCGGCGCGCTGCCCACTGGCAGCCGTTGCCCTGCGGCGCCGCCAGCTGCAGGTGCCGTGGTGGCATCTGTAGGGCGAGTTGTTCCCATCGGCGATGTAGTGGAGGAACCATGCGAGGGTCCTCCCTGGCGCTCCACCACCACCGCCGGCCAGTGATACTATTGTAGGGATTCGTAGCATAGAAAACAAAAAATTTCCTACCGCGAGAACGCAATCCAAGCCAAGATGCAATCTAGAAGACGGTAGCAACGAGGGGATGATCGAGACTCACCCTTGAAGATTTCCAAAGCCTATAAGAGTAGGCTCTTATTGCTGCGGTAGACGATCACTTGCCGCTTGCAAAAGCGCGTAGAAGATCTTGATCACGGTGCCACGATCGGGCAGCACATCCGTACTCGGTCACACGTTCGGTGTTGATGAAGACGACGTCCTTCTCCCCGTTCCAGCGGGCAGCGGAAGTAGTAGCCCCTCCTTGAATCCGGCAGCACGACGGCGTGGTGGCGGTGGTGGTGGAGAACTCCGGCGGAGCTTCGATAAGCGTGCGGGAGAGTGGAGGAGAGAGGGGTGCGGCTAGGGTTTGGGAGAGGGGGGCGCCGACCCCTAAGGGGTGTGACCACCTTGTGGTCTTGGGGTGGCCGGCCCCCTCCCCTTGCCCCCCCCCCCCCCCCGCTATAGGTGGAACCCCCAAGTGTTGGACTACAAGTCTTCGAATAAGACCCCAACCCAAAACCTTCCATGTAGTAGGAAAACCTACCCAAGGTGGGACTCCCACTTGAGGTGGGATTCCCCCCTTCCATGTGGGGTGGTGGCCGGCCCCCTTAGGTGGAGTCCACTGACATAGGCATCCCAAATGGGCCTGCCGAAGATGGTAACCGGGGTTTACTGGAAGCCCAATACCCGAAGAATAAGAAGATTCGGGAGCCCAAGATTTACTAAGGAAAGATAGAGTTGTAATAGGAAGTGTTGTTTGTGATCTGGCGGGATGAGTTAGAAACCGTCCCGGACTATGTAAACTTGTATAGCACGAATCCCTCGGCTCCACCTCATATATAAGGGGGAGTCGAGGGACAAAGAATCAATCGAATCATTGTCTGCAAACCCTAGTTTTCATAGTCGTCGAGTACTTTTCGGCTGAAACCTTCGAGATCTACTTGCCCTCTACTTCTAACTAAACCCTAGCCTACAATCCATAGGCATTGACAAGTCAATACCTTGTCAATTGGCGCCGTCTGTGGGAATTAGAGGCGTAAGGAGCTGATCTCGATGGCACGCTCAAGATCTTCGACATCGTCAACCGCAAGCAACACAATGGATCGAGGTAAACAGATCGCTACTGGTCTTGTCGATTTTGTTCCTCACCCACCCTCCCGTTTGGATGCATATGCGTATCTGGCGGAGCCCATGGAGATGACGTTCGGAAGGTTCCACTTTCGCGTCGAGAAGGAAGGATCGTATCGTGTCGAGATTCCGATTTCGTCGGAATCATCAGTGGCCGATTCCGATTTTTCAAGCTATACATCGTCAAACGAATCAGGAGAAGAAGAAACCTCGGCGACACGCTACGTCGACATCGAGCAAGAGAGAAACTCGCCAAGATCTTCAACGACATGTCGTTTGAGTCATCTCGCGGATTCATATATAAGCGATGGTTCAAGCAATGTCGACGATTCTACGACTTCATCGACAAATCTTTGACAGTGGGCAAGGTCTTCATCAATCTCAACGACGATGTCACCAAACCCAACATAGATCTGAGTACAAAGTATCATCAGATTTACGCCATTGAAGATCAAGAAGAGACATCTGAGGCTTTCGACAGTTTGGGAAATCCATACGTCGATCCCTCCAATCTGCGACAAGGCTTGGGCAACAAATACGCCGGGCCGAGCCGCGAGATAGAGTTCAACTTTCACAAGCAGCGTGGGACAGAGCTGCGAGAGCTATGAACGGCACAACCAATGGCTACCACAGCCACACCGGAAGAATTGCAAGCATATCAATATAGGCTCGCACGAGCTGCCAGGGAATTGGAAAAGCAGACGGCTGAGTTGAACAGAGAAAGGAGGCAGCTTCGCATCCAGCAGAGAAGGGCAGATCTAAGTCGACAATCTAGAACTACGGGTGATAGCCATCGGGAGGCGCGGAACAGAGCAAGGTCAAGACTGCAACACATACCCGAAGCGGAAAGAGAGCACTTGGTTCAAAACCTCGACATGTCCTTTATGTCGATAGATACAAGAGGAAACATCATCCCTAAGACACCAGAGGCTGGGTATATGGCGACACATGCTTTTATCCTTGCATCTAAACCACCTCCGGGTGACCCAAGGGAAACACTTGTACAATATGGCGGTAGCAGGAGTTGGAGCTATGGGGACGGCGTTTATATCAACGCCTCCCGAAGGAGTGGCAAGGCAAAATAGTCCGCGACCCGCAAGAAGCAACAGCGGCAAAGACTCAAGGGCCAAGTGGAGCAAGAGACACAAGAAGCACAAGCAAGAGTCGACGAGAGCGCGGCAAAGCGAAGGGATCATCGGCAATCCCTAACTTAACGACGAAGATATGTGCGGCTTACCATGCTTCACGAGGAGAGTCCGAAAACGCGAGTCCCCTCGGGATTCAAGTTACCCGATAATTTCAAGAAATTCGACGGCCTTCAAGATCCAGAGGATTGGCTAGTCGACTATCCGGGAGACGGTGAAGGCGACAGAGGAACTAGGGCAACAGCCATGCAAAGCATCCAGGTGCACCCGAGTGGTGCCGCACGATCATGGATAAAGAAACTCGCTCCAGATCCATCGACACTGGGAAAGTTTCGAGGACGTGTTCGTCAAGAACTTCAGATCCACGTGCAAAAAACCCGCATCGTTAGAGGAGTTGAGAGCGTGTCGACAAAAGCCAGATGAGCCAATGAGAAAGTACATCCAGAGGTGGAATATCATCAAAAACTCGCAGAAAACATATCCGACGAGAGAGCAATAGATGCGTTTGTCGCAGGAGTCGGCGTGGAGACTTTGTCGAGGATTTGGGAAGGACCAATCCAAGGACGGTATCCGCGTTAATGGAGATAGCAAATAAATGGGCAGATGGAGAAGACGCTGTCCACAACAAACGACACAGTCGCCGTGAGGAGGACCGTGGTCGAAACTATCAACCGAGGCGAAGATTTCCTCGGACGTACTCGTAACTACGACGCCCAGGACAAATTTCGGCAGGTTTTCGGACAAATACAGGAGGCAACAGAGATGATTACCAGAGAAGCGGTGAACAGCGAGGTGATAATAGGGATGATTCACGCAGTGCAAAATAGTGGGCCGAGGTTTCCAAGACCTTTCGTGTCCCCCGAGGAAATGCTTTGAACGGACCGTGCCGGATGCACTTCTTCCTCGACAAAGAACGGGAAAAGACGGTCGGGGCACCTGCAGAAAGACTGTCGAAATTTTCAGGCAATGTTCAGATACGCAGAAAATGCTCACGCTCGAGCAGCACAGAGAAACCCTCGGGAGCCTAGGAGCGAGGTTCATCTCCCGCCACCTCCCGCGATTACAGAGGACAATCGACACCAGCTAAGAATAGCGGCAGCACCTGCACCACCACCCTATGTTGATCCTAATTCCAACGGAGCGGTGTTGATGATTCAGAAGGGAAGGCCGTCCAATAGAGCTCAAAAAGTAATCTCACGACAGTGTTTATGGCAGAGAAAATGCCTCCACCAACGATTGAGTACCTTAATTGGTCAGGACAAGATATCGGCTTCACAATAGCAGATCATCCGCGGCAAGTTCCTCGACCGGGGCGATCGGCACTTATTACGCGGCTGATTATCGCAGGATTTGATGTCTCTCGAGTGTTCATAGACGGCGGCGGCAGCTTGAACCTCATGTATGCAGATACATTGAGGAAGATGAACATATCCTTAGCAAACTTGAAACCAACAGACACAAGGTTCCACGGCATTACACCAGAGAAACCAAGTTATCCATTGGGAAAAATCAATCTCGATGTTCAATTTGGGACCCGAGAAAATTATAGAATCGAGAAGCTCGAATTTGAAGTCGTGGATTTTCCATCACAATACCACGCTCTGTTGGGACGACCAAAGATATGCTAGATTTATGGCAGTACCACACTATACATACCTGTTGTGGAGGTTGCCCGGACCAAGAGGACCAATCACAGTCAAGGGAAGCTTTGCCTTAGCCGATAAGTGCGACAAGGATTTTCACGAGTTGGCGAAACTTTCGGGATGCAAGCCGAGTACTTGGCGTCAAAAAGCATGACTGATTACGACGTCTTGCGCGTACGCTGGAAGGCCAAATAAAGAATCAACTTTCAACACGAGAAAAATTCTAAGGAGGTGCAGATTCACCCGACGGATCCAAAAAGACGACATCTATCGCAAACGATATGGATATCGCATAGGAAAGCGCTCGTCAAGTTCCTCCGTGAGAACTGGAAAATCTTTGCATGGTGTCCAGCTGACATGCCAGTAGAACCCAGGGAACTTGACGAGAACCACCTAAATTAGGATACAACAGCGAAACCAATCGAGACAACCTTTGCGGCGTTTTTGAACCAAACCGCAAAGCCATGCTTTCAGAAATAAATCGACTCGAAGAAGCTGGTTTTATCGAGAGAAATATCTACAGAAGCCACATGGGTAGCTAACCCAATGATGGTGCCGAAGAAAAACACGACAGTCCTTCGCATGTGCGTCGACTTTACGTGTCTCAATAAACATTGTCCTAAGGATCACTTTCCTCCCAAGGATCGATCAAATTATCGACTCCACGGAAGGTTGCGAACGTCTTTCCTTCTTGGATGCATACTCTGGTTATAACCAGATCAGATTAAAAGAAGATGATGAAGCCAAGACAGCGTTTATTACACCTTACGGCGTGTTTTGCTACAAAACAATGCCCTTTGGTCTAAAAAATGCGGGAGCAACATATCAGAGGATGATGCGAAGTGTTTAGCAACACGGATCGGGAAAAACGTGCAAGTATACATCGATGATGTCGTCATAACATCAAAAAAGGGGACAACATTGATCGAGGATCTCAAAGAAACTTTTGACAACCTCGACAAATTCTGCCTCAAACCGAACCCGACGAAGTGTTCTTTTGGCGTCCCAGCGGAGAACTTCGGGGTTTCTAGTTTCGGCAAGAGGGATTGAAGCAAATCCCGACAAAATACAAGCCATAGTAACAATGAGAAAGCCAACAAAGTTGAAAGAAATACAGCAGCTAATCGGGCGAGTCGCAGCTTTGAGCAGGTTCGTCGCCGAGTTAGGAGAAAAAGCGTTACCATTTTATGCGCTGATAAAACAAGGAGATAAATTCCGGTGGAACGAAGAGGCCAACAAGAGCTTTCGAGGATCTGAAGCGAAAAATCTCGACACCACCAATCCTGGTGGCTCCAAAGGAAAAGGAACCTCTCCTGCTGTATATTGCAGCCACGCCCCAAGTGGTTAGCACAAGATTAGTTGTCGAAAGAGAGGAAGAAGGGAAAATCCATGGAGTGCGGCGGCGGTATACTTCGTGAGCGAAGTCTTGTCACCTTCAAAACAAAGGTACCCTCGGTACCAAAAGCTAGCATATGGAGTGTTCACGACAAAGACGAAAATTGCGCCACTATTTTTCGGCACACCCGATCATAGTGGTCAATGAAGCTCCCTTGTCAAATATCTTGAATAACCTGAAGCTACGGGTCGTGTCTCCCTTTGGGGAATAGAACTTTCCCTCGGGACATCACGTATGAAAAAGAAAAGCAATAAAGTCGCAAATACCGCGGACTTCATCGCAGAATGGATGGAGTTGCAAAATACAGGACCACCAGATTTATCGAGAACTTGGACCATGAACTTTGATGGGTCCAAGAGACTAGAAGGAGTGGCGCAGAGTAGTACTCATATCACCTGAAGGCGACAAATTGAAGTACATCCTCCGGATGACGTTCCTTAACGCATCTAACAATGAAGCAGAATATGAGGCTCTCATACACGGGATGAAGATGGCGAAAGCACTGTGAGCAACTCGATTAAAAATCTTTGGCGACTCACAGTTGGTGGCTCAGCAAGTTATGAACCAATGTGATGCAATCAATGATAGCATGATGGCATACAAGGAGGTGTACAACGAGCTTGAAAAGTTATTCGATGGATGCGAAGTAAATCATATTAGCAGGTTGAGCAACGACGAAGCCGACGTTCTTGCAAACATCGGGTCACATGCCTTCCAATCCCGCCAGGTGTATTCTGGGAAGAGATAACAAGAGAGATCCACTAAGCCAACAAAGTCAAAAAAGAAGGAGAAGAAACCCTCGGGGGCTGCCAAGGAAAAGCAAGAGGACGAAGCGAGGATCAGGACTTGGTCATGGTGATACAGATACCGTGGATGCAGCCGTACATATCATACATCATGAGGAAAGAAATACCCGATGATCCGGTTGAAGCAAGGCGAGTAATTCGACGCTCCAAAGCTTTTACGGTGGTCAAGGGAGAATTGTATAAGCGAAGTATTTCTGGCGGTGTGCACTGGGGCGTTTCACGCGCAGAAGGTAGAATAATCCGGGGGGATGGACACGAAGGAATATGTGGCCACCACGCACGTCGTCGAGCTATCGCAGCCAAGGTTTTTCGGGCAGGATTCTCTTGGTTGACAGCAATCGAGGACGCCAAGGACATAGTAAGAACTTGCGACGCATGTCAAAGGTTCGCCGCAAAACCTCACTCTCCAAAGAAGCGAGTTAGCACCAATACCATTGTCTTGGCCCTTTGCTCAATGGGGACTTGATATGGTGGGTAAGTTACACAAATCCTGGCCAGGAGGAAAGGAGTACATGCTAGTAGTCGATAAGTTTACAAAGTGGATAGAAGCGAAGCCGATAAATTCACCGAGATGGAGCATCCGGCAGAAAATTCGTAAAAGGCCTCGTCTTCAGATTTGGAGTGCCCCACAAAGCATCGTCACGGACAACGGCGACAACTTCACATCCCATGAATTCAAAGATTATTGCGAAGAGGTGGGTATTAAGCTGAACTTTGCGTCGGTTGCACATCCTCAAACCAATGGGCAAGTCGAGAAAGCCAATGGCATCATCTGCAATGGTATCAAGAAGCGCTTATTAGGACCACCGGAAAAAGCTCGACATACATGGCCGGAAGAACTACCAAGCGTGTTGTGGAGCATCCGGAACAACACCAAACACAGCAACGCAGAAACTCCGTTTTTCCTGGTTCATGGAGCGAAGCGGTACTACCAATCGAGATAGAGCACAACTCTCCACGTGTCGCTGAATATGATGAAGAAACGTCGAGAAGAGTGCTAGAAGACGACGTCGACGCACTTGATGAAGCTCGAGATGAAGTATTATCTCGGGTAACCAAATATCAACAGGATTTGAAGAATTACCACGATCGACGTTATGCGGCCAAGATCTTTTCAGGTGGGAGACCTAGTTCTTCGGCTCACGCAAAAAAGTCATGAAAAACTCGAGTCACCATGGCTTGGCCCTTACATTGTCACGGAAGTAATTGGAGGAGGAGCATACAGAATAAAGGACAAGAAGACGGGGGTGGAGGAGCCAAACCCCTGGAACGTGGCGCAACTTAGGCGTTTTACGCCTAGAGTCAAAATATAGTCTTTGTAAAGCTTCAATGTCTTGAAACGCCCGCGAGTTTTCAGACGCACTCTTTTCCTTTTTCGGGGCACCGAGTGGGGCCGGAGAAGGTTTTTAATGAGGCGGGCTCGCGGTGCTGCAATATAATAAAGATAGTGACAATATAACTTTTCTTCTTTATCGACATGACCAAAGTCTTCGCTCAGACGAATTTCAATATAGTTCATCAACAAAAGGAAAAACTTGCCTTGGTATTCAAATACCTCGTGAGTCAACAAAAATACAAAATAGTACTCAATAAAAAGCTTGGGGGCTCATATTCGCCTTAAATATATAAATGCCTTGGTTCAAAACCTCGCAAGTATACAAATATAGTAAAGAGTCACCGAAACACTCGGGGGCTAAACAAACAGAGAAATATAATGATTGCTTTACAATATAGTCGTGGATTACAAAGAAAAAATATCTACAAGAAGAAACTAACTAGTCTTGATTCAATATGTCATCAAGAGTAACCTGTTTTCCTCAGAGCAGCACCAAGAAAATCGGCATAATGGCCATCGGCAAAAAAGTCGGCATCCATCCGAAGTAGGTCCTCAATCATTTCTTCGGCTATAGGCGTAACCTTCGTGTTAATCCTGTCAACACCAACTCTCCGACGTTTTACTTTTTGGTGAACCTTCTCGACAACCCGGGTAAGGTCAAGCTCGAGTGGCGATTTGGAGCATGATAAGAGCAAATGCGCGCCGACTACTAGTTGAGCTTTGACAAAATCATGGATACTGCGAGCATCCTTGAACCTTTCCATCAATTCAGGAAGAGTTTTTGGTTGGACGTTCCGAGGAAACATGGAGTTGTAAACCATGGACAAGGTCTTGGTACAGAAGTCGAGGAAATCACGAGTTTGAGAGGCGCGATCTTGAAATCGACAATTTGGCGGGTCCTTTCCGGGGTAGCCCAAAACAAAGAACCATGGTCCAAGGAGAGATTAACAAGGAGGGTTGTCCTAGCATTCACCCTCTCTTCCTCGGCAGCAGCATCAGTAAAGGCACCTATCAAAACAAAAAAAAAAACGGAAACCTTCAAAGAAACAATAGTATGCAGATAAAGGATATCAGCAGATGAAACAGGCATACCCGACATATCTGCACTGGCTTCATTCATTAATTCGAGCATGAAATTTTCTCGAATAGTCGCCTTTTCAGCCTCGGAAGCAGCAATTTCCTTAGCAGCTACAGCCTCGCGAGCTTGTTGAAGAGCAATTTTTTCGGCTTCAGATGACTTACGAGATTGCTCCATCATCACAAGTGTTTGCTTCTTCGCATACTGAAGTTGTTGCCGAAGTTCATCCAGTTCTTGCGACAAGGTATCGTCGACAGAGCGGTATCACCAAAAGCTTTCCTCGCGGGAAGAAGAAGGCGAAACATTGGAAGGAGCAGAAGATGGAGTATAGTTATCAAATATCAACTGAAAAATAAACAAGACAACATCAAATAACAAGCAAAGATAGAAGTCTTCATTAATCTCTTGGAATAATTACAAGGGCATTACAGTGGAGTTAAGAAAGTACGTGTCGCCAAATGACTACTTTGGCGACAGAAGCAAAGAAACAGAAGAAAACAGAGGCATGCAACTAGACCTCCGGCCTCGAGGAGCTAGGAGTTGAAGCTGGCTTGATCCCCAGATACGCCAAGATCTTCTTCGTGTTGGGCTTGGCCGCCTTGATCAGCGACCTCCATCTTGACTGCTCTATCTGGCGGGTGTCGCCAACCTTCATCCAATCAAGCGTCGTTGGCTGTCGAACCAGGGCAACGATTCTCGACAGCAACCTTCATATTCTCCTTACGCATATTCAATCCCAGGTCTTCCGAATCATTAAACATCTTGGCGAGGTTAATGAAAGTTGCTGGTTGTTCTTTCTTCGGGAAGAAATAAGGGAACAACGCTGACAATCCTGCATTAGCATTTGCCACGCCTTCACGAATTTCGCGCCCGTGAAACTCCAGAAGAGAAAGTGCGTCAAGGAGAGGATCGTTGACAGGATTATCCAGATCAAAATCCTGGTTTGTTTGGGCTGCCACACGAGACAAGACATCAGTCAACAACCAAGAAACAGGAAGTGCAGTAAAATAAAAGGGATTGATAATATTACTCGAGTACGTCGACTTTGCGACTTCAAACGCTTGAGGATTCCTTCGTCACGAGAAGCTTGTGCAGCTTTGTGCTCATCCAAGGCAGCTGTCGCATCCTCAAGTTTCTTCTCGGGTTCTTCGACACCAGCAGCTTTCGCCTTAGCTTCATCGCCTTCGACCTTGGCTTTGCTAGCGGCGAGTTCGGCTTTCTTGCGAGCCGCCTCACTTTGCTCAAGTTTTTGAGCCGGTGCGTCGGCGCGTTCGTTAGCCTCTGCAAGTTTCTCTGTCGAGATATGGAAAAAGAGAGAAGAAAGATCAAAAATCGCGGCAAGTAACAGGAGTGACAAATTAAGGAAAAACGACAAGTATGAAAGTCGTTACCTTCGGGTCTATTAGCATATTCACGGTACCCAATAAATTGGGAACCGATGGGGAGAAGATCCTTGATCATAGGCTGTTCAACGTGAACACAGTAAGAGAAACATCGGCATAAAAAAAAAAAAAATAATAAAAAAAAAGATGTGAAGAAACAAAATAAAGAAAATATAGATGTCGACACACTTACATCATCTAGGAGCGGGGGCGACGAACTGCCCAAGCGAGGCGGGATCAACAATCTTTTCAACCCGTGCCCTTTTTGGTGAAGGGGCACGGGGGCTCGAAGGAGTAGATGTATCAACATTTTGTTGAGGAGGCGACGATTCCTCCCCTTCAACCGGTTTTTCTGAAATAACTAAAGTATGTGACGTGCTCGTTCGAGCAGCCACATCTAAAGTTGGTGTTTCTTCATCATCAACGTGACAAAATAGCGGCGAGCATAAAAGCAAGGCAAGATAAAATTCTTCAAATAAAAAAGGAAAAGAGCAAGGAACCTACGAGTGATGATACTCTCGATGTATGGATCATAAGCTGCTTTTCGAGGTGCGGGAGCAGTTTCTTCGGGTTTCGAGGTCCCGGAATCTTCGGCATTGCTCCTTTTCCTTTTGCTCTTCGGAGAAACAGCAGGAGGAGGAGATTGCGCTGATGTTGTATCTTGAGGCAGCATCCTTCTCGGTAGATCCCGCAGATTTTCGAGAATCTGCGGGTTCATTCACAAAAGAGGGTCTCCTGGTTGACATCATCGACAACGGCTCTTTCTTCGACCTCTCCATCCTCAGGAAGAGGAGGAAGGGAAGCCATAGTAGGATGATTCTACGAGGAAATAGTGACAAAAGAGAATAAGTGAGATACCACTGCAATAAGATACGAGGAACGATTGAACAAGATAGAACTTCGAGAAGAGAAAATACCTCGGGAAGAGGATTGGAAGCACTGTATGGTTCCACTCGACAGGAGGAGGGAATAGGATCCTTCTTGCCTAATCGAGAAATTCTTCGAACCAATTTTTCCAAGTCCTTTACAGAAAGATCACCTTGGAGATTCGTTGGCGTCATTTTCACTGAATACGTCCAAAGGGGATTTTTGCGAGCTCGAAGAGGCTGCACTCTAATCCTAAGGAAGTAGGCAGTAATTTGAACACCAGATAGCTCTTTGCCTCGAGTGTTTTGAAGATGACGGATACGAGCCATGAGCGCCTCTCGTCGCCTTTTTCTCTTCTTCGAAGCTTCGGCATCCCAGGAACGGCGACGCTGAATCCCGGCACTTCCGTCAAAAGGAACTATGTTGTGCTCCACAGAATTGGCGCTTTCTTCGTGGATGTAGAGCCACTTTTTGCGCCATCCTTGGACAGAATCAGGAAACTTGACGTCGAAATAATCGACATCAGTCCGAACACAGATAACAACGCCACCTATGTTATAAGTGACGTTGTGGGAGCCATTACGGCGGAGGCAGAAAATGCGCTTCCACGTAGCCCAATTGGGAGGGATTCCGAGGAAGCATTCGCAAAGTGTGATAAAAATAGAAATGTGAAGGATGGAATTGGGAGTCAAGCTGGTGCGCTTGAATCCCATACACGAAACGAAGGCCGCGGAGGAAATCAGGGATTGGGGTTGAAAGGCCGCGGATCAGGTGATCAACAAAACTAACCCGATACTCCATTGGAGGCTTGGGGTAGCTTTCTTCGCTAGGAAAGCGGATGGCGTCCTCCTTCGTCATGAGGCCGAGCCTCTTCGAGCGTGTTAATGTCTTGATTGGAGATTTTGGATCTCTCCCACTCAAGATCCTCGGCGGCCATCTTGGATTCCGGCGTCTTGTGGCGAGTCGACGCGTGCGCGGTGGCATCAACGGCGGTGGGCGAGCAATGTATGTGCGAACGGAAGATTGGAGAGAGTTGGGCGCAGGGAAGTTTTGCGAAGAGGAACAGTGTAAGCGGCGCAAGCAAGGGGATGAACGGAGGTTGAAGAAGGGTTTATATAAGAATCGGGTGAAGCGGTGTGCCGTTGGATGAAGAAATCGTGTGGTGAGAATGGATCTTCTAGACACAAGGGCAAAACAGTATTTTTATTGAGATAGGCGTTACCGTACGTGCGCCGGGAAAGCGGAGGACGTGTGTCCCCCACTTGCACGACGTGTCAACATGGTCGAAGCAATGGACCCACAGGCAGAGAACTCACGACTATTCGAGAAGGATGAAGTAAATTTGATTAAGGGAAGTATGTCGACAAGAAAAATAAAAGAAAAGTGACGACAGAAAAGAATTATTCAATACTTCGGGAGCCTTTGATCAAATACAAGTTTTTGCCCAAATGCTCGGGGCTACTTCAGAAAAAGTAAATTTTCGAGTATGACAAATATAGAAATTATGGAGCCTACAACCAAGCACAAGTCCTTGGCTGTAGCCTCGGGGGCTACTCCCATCGGAGCGCTGTTCGCACCCGAGAGATAAAAAAAAAGAGAGAAGAAGAAAGAGATCATATTGGGAAGTAATGAAAATATAGCGACAAGGTGGACTAAAATGTTGAGCCTACAACCAAGCACAAGTTCTTGGTTGTAGCCTCGAAACTACTCCCATCGGGAACGCTGTTCGCGTGCCCGATGAAATTAACAAAAATAGAAAAACAAGAGAGTATATTTCGAGTTATAATTAACTCTACATATACTCCCATCGGAAGAACAATATAAGTCATATATGACTCGATAAAATGTGCCATTCCAACAGCCGGAAAAGCACTCGACAATATATTCTCGTAACGCCGAAGTTGCGATCAATTTCTGAATGCCGCAAAATTTGCGAAGGTAAGACCCCAGATCCGTTTCGGGCGTGGCATCGCCAAAGACTGCGCTTCTGCTACTTTTATCCGTATCAACAGATACGAAGAAAAATCCTAACGGACGCGTTAGGTACCCGATAAATTTGACTGGGACTCGACAGAATGGTAAGACCTTAAGCGGCACCTGTCGACGTTTACACCAGTATCCCGAGATCATGTCCGGGGACGTGATTTTGAAGTAGGTTTTTGCGGATTGCCACTAGAGCAGTTAACTAGTACCTGATCCGTCAGATGAACTAGCCCCAATTACCAGTATCCCTGTACAATATAGAATTTTATGTGAAGAAATATAAAAGGTTAAAGCTTTCGAGTAAAAATAAACAATGGAGATTTTCCCTGACTCTACGATTCAAGCAAAATCTCGGGGGCTACTGACATAGGCATCCCAAATGGGCCTGCCGAAGATGGTAACCGGGGTTTACTGGAAGCCCAATACCCGAAGAATAAGAAGATTCGGGAGCCCAAGATTTACTAAGGAAAGATAGAGTTGTAATAGGAAGTGTTGTTTGTGATCTGGCGGGATGAGTTAGAAACCGTCCCGGACTATGTAAACTTGTATAGCACGAATCCCTCGGCTCCACCTCATATATAAGGGGGAGTCGAGGGACAAAGAATCAATCGAATCATTGTCTGCAAACCCTAGTTTTCATAGTCGTCGAGTACTTTTCGGCTGAAACCTTCGAGATCTACTTGCCCTCTACTTCTAACTAAACCCTAGCCTACAATCCATAGGCATTGACAAGTCAATACCTTGTCATCCACCTTGGACTCCCCCACTAGGGTTGGCCGGCCATGGGAGGTGGAGTCCCTTCGGGACTCCGCCTTCCAAATTGATTTCTTCCGGACTTTTCTAGAACCTTCCATAAAATCTTCCGGATCATTTTAAATCTTATAAAATGACTTCCTATATATGAATCTTATTCTCCGGACCATTACGGAACTCCTCGTGATGTCCGGGATCCCATCCGAGACTTCGAACAATACTTCGAACTCCATTCCATATTCAAGTTCTACCATTTCAACATCAAACCTTAAGTGTGTCACCCTACGGTTCGCGAACTATGTGGACATGGTTGAGTACTCTCTCCGACCAATAACCAATAGCGGGATCTGGAGATCCATAATGGCTCCCACATATTCAACGATGACTTTAGTGATCGAATGAACCATTCACATACGATACCAATTCCCTTTGTCACGCGATATTTTACTTGTCCGAGGTTTGATCATCGGTATCACTCTATACCTTGTTCAACCTCGTCTCCTGACAAGTACTCTTTACTCGTACCGTGGTATGTGGTCTCTTATGAACTTATTCATATGCTTGCAAGACATTAGACGACATTCCACCGAGAGGGCCCAGAGTATATCTATCCGTCATCGGGATGGACAAATCCCACTGTTGATCCATATGCCTCAACTCATACTTTCCGGATACTTAATCCCACCTTTATAACCACCCATTTACGCAGTGGCGTTTGATGTAATCAAAGTACCTTTCCGGTATAAGTGATTTATATGATCTCATGGTCATAAGGACTAGGTAACTATGTATCGAAAGCTTATAGCAAATAACTTAATGACGTGATCTTATGCTACGCTTAATTGGGTGTGTCCATTACATCATTCATACAATGATATAACCTTGTTATTAATAACATCCAATGTTCATGATTATGAAACTAATCATCCATTAATCAACAAGCTAGTTAAGAGGCATACTAGGGACTCTTTGTTGTTTACATATCACACATGTATCAATGTTTCGGTTAATACAATTATAGCATGGTATATAAACATTTATCATAAACATAAAGATATACAATGACCACTTTTATTATTGCCTCTTGGGCATATCTCCTTCAGTCTCCCACTTGCACTAGAGTCAATAATCTAGATTATATTGTAAGGTACCTAACACCCATGGCATTCTGGTGTTGGTCATGCTTTGCCCTAGGGAGAGCTTTAGTCAACGGATCTGCTACATTCAGATCAGTGTGTACTTTGCAAATCTTTACTTCTCCATCTTCGATGTACTCGCGAATCGAGTGGTAACGCAGCTTGATATGCTTCAGACTCTTGTGTGACCTTGGTTCTTGTGCAAAGGCGATGGCACCCATGTTGTCACAGTAAATGACTAGTGGGTCCAATGCACTAGGAACCACACCGAGCTCTACAATGAACCTCTTCATCCATACCGCTTCTGATGAAGCCTCTGAAGCCGCTATGTACTTTGATTCTGTTGAAGACTTCGCCACCGTGCACTGCTTCGAGCTTGCCCAGCTTACTGCAGCACCATTCAATATAAACACGTACCCAGACTGTGACTTAGAGTCATCAGGATCAGTGTTCCAACTTGCATCGGTGTAACCGCTTACAACGAGCTCTTGGTCACCTCCATAACAAAGAAACATATCCTTAGTTCTTTTCAAGTACTTCAGGATATTCTTGACCGCTGTCCAGTGTTCCATTCCTGGATCACTTTGATATCTGCTAGTCAAACTAACAACATGTGCTATATCCGGTCTAGCATGGCATACATGATAGATCCTACTGCCGAGGCATAGGGGATATTACTCATCCTTTCTCTTTCTTCTGCCGTAGCCGGTCCTTGAGTCTTACTCAAGACCTTGCCTGGTAACATAGGTAAGAACCCTTTCTTGCTTTCGTCCATTCTAAACTTCTTTAGAATCTTGTCCAGGTATGTACTCTGTGATAGCCCTATTAGGCGTCTTGATCTATCTCTATAAATCTTGATGCCTAATATATACGATGCTTCACCAAGGTATTTCATTGAAAAACTATTATTCAAATAACCTTTTACACTGCTTAATAGTTCTATATCATTCCCAATCAATAATATGTCATCTACATATAATATCAGGAATGCTACAGAGCTCCCACTCACTTTCTTGTAAATACAGGCCTCTCCATGACACTGTATAAACCCGAAGTCTTTGATCACCTTATCAAAGCGTCGGTTCCAACTTCTTGATGCTTGCTTCAGTCCATAGATTGAACGCTGAAGTTTGCATACTTTGTCAGCATTTTTAGGATCAACAAAACCTTTGGGTTGTACCATATACAACTCTTCCTCAATGTCTCCATTAAGGAACGCCGTTTTGACATCCATCTGCCAGATCTCATAATCGAAAAATGCAGCTATTGCTAACAAAATCCTCACAGATTTAGCTTCGCTACAGGTGAGAAAGTCTCATCGTAGTCAACTCCTTGAATTTGTCGGAAACCCTTTGCGACAAGTCGAGCTTTATAGACAGTAATATTACCATCAGCATCTGTTTTTCTCTTGAAGATCCATTTATTCTCGACAGCCTTGCGGCTATCAGGTAAGTCTACCAAAGTCCACACTTTGTTATCATACATGGATCCCATTTCGGATTTCATGGCTTCTTGCCATTTGTTGGAATCTGGGATAATCATCGCTTCTTCATACATCGCAGGGTCCTCATCATTGTTATCCACAATCATGACATTTAGACAAGGATCATACTGATGGCGTGTATTTCACACGTTCGTTGGGCAACCCCAAGAGGAAGGTATGATGCGCACAGCAGCAAGTTTTCCCTCAGAAAGAAACCAAGGTTTATCGAACCAGGAGGAGCCAAGAAGCACGTTGAAGGTTGATGGCGGCGGGTTGTAGTGCGGCGCAACACCAGGGATTCCGGCGCCAACGTGGAACCTGCACAACACAACCAAAGTACTTTGCCCCAACGAAACAGTGAGGTTGTCAATCTCACCGGCTTGCTGTAACAAAGGATTAACCGTATTGTGTGGAAGATGATTGTTTGCAGAAAACAGTAGAACAAGATATTGCGATGATTGTATTTCAGTAAAGAGAATTGGACCGGGGTCCACAGTTCACTAGAGGTGTCTCTCCCATAAGACAAGCAGCATGTTGGGTGAACAAATTACAGTTGGGCAATTGACAAATAAAGAGAGCATGACCATGCACATACATATCATGATGAGTATAGTGAGATTTAATTGGGCATTACGACAAAGTACATAGACCGCCATCCAACTGCATCTATGCCTAAAAAGTCCACCTTCAGGTTATCATCCGAACCCCCTCCAGTATTAAGTTGCTAACAACAGACAATAGCATTAAGTATGGTGCGTAATGTAACTAGTGACTACATCCTTGAACATAGCACTAATGTTTTATCCCTAGTGGCAACAGCACAACACAACCTTAGAACTTTCTCACATCGTCCTGTGTGTCAATGTGCATGAACCCACTATCGAGCATAAACACTCCCTCTTGGAGTTACAAGCATCTACTTGGCCAGAGCATCTACTAGTAACGGAAAGCATGCAAGATCATAAACAACACATAGCATAACTTTGATAATCAACATAACAAGTATTCTCTATTCATCGGATCCCAACAAACGCAACATATAGAATTACAGATAGATGATCTTGATCATGTTAGGCAGCTCACAAGATCCGACAATGATAGCACAATGGGGAGAAGACAACCATCTAGCTACTGCTATGGACCCATAGTCCAGGGGTAGACTACTCACACATCACACCGGAGGCGACCATGGCGGCGTAGAGTCCTCCGGGAGATGATTCCCCTCTCCGGCAGGGTGCCGGAGGCGATCTCCTGGATCCCCCGAGATGGGATCGGCGGCGGCGGCGTCTCTGGAAGGTTGTCCGTATCGTGGTTCTCGGTACTGGGGTTTTCGTCACGGAGACTTTTTATAGGCGAAAGGGCAGGTCAAGAGGCGGCACGGGGGCCCCACACCACAGGGCCGCGCGGCCAAGGGGGGGCCGCGCCGCCCTATAGTGTGGCCCCTCCGTGGCCCCTCTTCGTCTCTCCTTCGGACTTCTGGAAGCTTCGTGAGAAAATAGGCCCCTGGGCTTTCATTTCGTCCAATTCCGAGAATATTTCCTTACTAGGATTTCTGAAACCAAAAACAGCAGAAAACAAAGAATCGGCACTTCGGCATCTTGTTAATAGGTTAGTTCCGTAAAATGCACGAATATGACATAAAGTGTGCATAAAACATGTAGATAACATCAATAATGTGGCATGGAACATAAGAAATTATCGATACGTCGGAGACGTATCAGCATCCCCAAGCTTAGTTCTGCTCGTCCCGAGCAGGTAAAACGATAACACAGATAATTTCTGGAGTGACATGCCATCATAATCTTGATCATACTATTTGTAAAGCATATGAGCTGAGATCAAATCATTCAAAGCAAGTATCTATATTGACATAAGAGATGATAATGCAAGAGTTAGACAAGCTAAAAGTTTTCATGAACTATTGCTTTAAAGACATGCAACCGTACAAAGTTCATTAAAGATGTATTAAGTGTTCAGCATAGAAGTTCTATCCTTCATTCCAGGCATCAAGTAAATTTTCACAACATAAGAAGGATTCAGTCAAGTAAACATAAACATGAACATCATGAATCAACTGTTTCGAAGTCTACTCAACCGGTGAGCGCAAGCATTTGGTATTAGCACCAGGATGTTATGGCATAAAGAACGTTAATGGGGGTTTGGAAGGCCAAATGGAAGAAAGGCTTGCAAAGCTGTAAATGACCATTAGACAAGAGGAAACCTTATGATCGAAGCTATGCAAGGAGTAGTGATTGCCATGCAACGGATGCACATAGAGCTATATGTGTATGAAAGCTCTCCAATGGAACTAGTGGGGGTGCATCCAACTTGGTTGCTCACGAAGACCTAGAGCACTTTTGAGGAGGCTCATCATTGGAATATACAACCCAAGTTCTATAGTGTAAATTCCCCACATAGTTATACTAGTAAAACATGAAAACTCTCTCATATGAATGTAGGTGCTGAACATGAGCACAAATGATGACTATGAATAATGCTGGTGCTAAAACATGAGCACAAGTGTGGATAAAAGATAGTAATGCTGCCCCCTTTTTCTTTATTCTCTTTTTTTCTTTTTTTCTTTTTTTTTTCTTTTTCTTTTTTTTCTTTCTTTTCATTTTCTTTTCTTTTTGATGGCCTCCACGGCTCTTTCCATTTTTAGGGGCAACATCCTAATATGACAACACACTTTTTGGTACAAATAACTCATAATGAATGAAACATGATGTATGAAACTGTATGCCTCTGCCAGTGTAGCAGGATGTGCAATGATCTAGCGTAACATGGGTAAACCACACATCAGCTGTATATGATCATGCAAAGCAATATATAAATAATAAATGACAACATGGCATGTAATGTAAAAATGGATGTTGCATGGCAATATATCTCGGAACAGCTATGGAAATGCTGTGGTAGGTAGGTATGGTGGTTGTTTTGAGGAGATGTATGGGCTTATGTGTAGGAGAACAAGAGAAAGTTCTCCCACGGGTTTGGATGTACCGGCGAAGTATGCACAATTCTCAATGTGAGCAAAAGGCAATGCACAGTACCGAAGAGGCTAGCAAATTTGGATGGTGGAAGTGCCAAAAACCGTAGCTTAACATTAGTCAAAAAGAACTCACAAGCTTATTGCAAACAACTAGCAGGTTCATCATTAAGAGCATGATTAAAATTTACTCCAAGGAGGGCCGTTCACGGTGGCACAAGTACCCCGCTAGCTCCCTCGACCTTCAGCACAACTTAGTTATTACGATGAACTCTCAGACATGGAAAGCTATCAAGTCCAACTACGCCTTCAACTATTTAAATAGAGTTTGTAGTACGGCACAAGCTTAAAGACAACAATCCACTACTAATTTTAACTCATTTATCCAGCAAGCCTTACCATCTAAATATCTCAAAACATTTGCAAAGAATCAAGTTATCAAAGCTCAATGTTCTACAAGTATTTTATTATACACTACCACATGCAACATTTCCCGTTTCCAACCATACAACAATTTAACGAAGAAGAAACTTTGCCATGAATATTATGAGTAGAAACCAAGGACATATTTGTCCATATGCTACAGCGGAGCGTGTCTCTCTCCCATAAAGTGAATGCTAGGATCCATTTTATTCAAACAAAACAAAAAACAAAAACAAACCGACGCTCCAAGAAAAAGCACATAAGATGTGATGGAATAAAAATATAGTTTCAGGGGAGGTACCTGATAATGTTGTCGATGAAGAAGGGGATGCCTTGGGCATCCCCAAGCTTAGACGCTTGAGTCTTCTTGATATATGCAGGGGTGAACCACCGGGTGCATCCCCAAGCTTAGAGCTTTCACTCTCCTTGATCATGTTGCATCATACTCCTCTCTTGATCCTTGAAAACTTCCTCCACACCAAACTCGAAACAACTCATTAGAGGGTTAGTGCACATTATAAATTGACATATTCAGAGGTGACACAATCATTCTTAACACTTCTGGACATTGCATAATGCTACTGGACATTAGTGGATCAAAGAAATTCATCCAACATAGCGAAAGAGGCAATGCGAAATAAAAGGCAGAATCTGTCAAAACAGAACAGTTCGTATTGACGAATTTTAAAATGGCACCAGACTTGCTCAAATGAAAATGCTCAAATTGAATGAAAGTTGCGTACATATCTGAGGATCATGCACGTAAATTGGCTTAATTTTCTGAGTTACCTACAGGGAGGTGGACCCAGATTCGTGACAGCAAAGAAATCTGGAACTGTGCAGTAATCCAAATCTAGTACTTACTTTTCTATCAACGGCTTAACTTGGCACAACAAAACACAAAACTAAGATAAGGAGAGGTTGCTACAGTAGTAAACAACTTCCAAGACACAAAATAAAAACAAAGTACTGTAGGTAAAAATATGGGTTGTCTCCCATAAGCGCTTTTCTTTAACGCCTTTCAGCTAGGCGCAGAAAGTGTGTATCAAGTATTATCAAGAGATGGTGCACCGTTATCATGAGCTCCCCCATCCATAGTGGTACTAAGGGCTTTGTCAATTTTAGGCCTATAATAATACTTCTTTGGTCTAGGCACTTTAGAGACATACATAAACTTTTGCTCCTTACCCACATAAGCTTTCTCCTTATATTTAAGAGAAGAAAATGTTGAACCCAAGGTTCCCATAGCCTTTTCAAGTTCGTCAATCCTATTGATTTGATCATCATGGACAGCATTAGTTCCTAGGACACTAATTCTTTCATCAATTCCTCCTAAGGATTTATCAAGTTCATCGGTTTTATCAAGTAATATTTCCAATTTAGCTTCAATACTTGGAAAATTTTTCTCTATGGTTTCCAATTTTTTCATAACATCTTCAAGAGAGATTTCAGTTTTAACTTTATCAACAGGGGGTATTCCAAATAAACTCTCAATAATGCAGCTAGCTTCTAATGCAGGAGTACTTAGGAAGTCACCTTTTGCGAGACTATCAAGAACATATCTATTCCAGCTAGAGATACCAACATAAAAATTCCTGAGTAAAATAATGGTGGAGTGCTTCTTAGTGCATCTATTATGAGCATCGCTAATTCTATACCAAGCATCTCTCAAACATTCTCCCCCTCGTTGCTTAAACGTGCGAACTTCAACTTCAGGATTACTCATTTTAGTAGTAGTAAATAAAGCAAACTAGATAAAGTAAATGCAAGTAAACTAATTTTTTTTTGTGTTTTTGATATAGCAAACAAGATAACAAGTAAAGTAAAACTAGCAACTAATTTTTTTTGTATTTTGATTTAGTGCAGCAAACAAAGTAGTAAATAAAACTAAGCAAGACAAAAACAAAGTAAAGAGATTGAGAAGTGGAGACTCCCCTTGCAGCGTGTCTTGATCTCCCCGGCAACGGCGCCAGAAAATATGCTTGATGGCGTGTATTTCACACGTTCGTTGGGCAACCCCAAGAGGAAGGTATGATGCGCACAGCAGTAAGTTTTCCCTCAGAAAGAAACCAAGGTTTATCGAACCAGGAGGAGCCAAGAAGCACGTTGAAGGTTGATGGCGGCGGGATGTAGTGCGGCGCAACACCAGGGATTCCGGCGCCAACGTGGAACCTGCACAACACAACCAAAGTACTTTGCCCCAACGAAACAGTGAGGTTGTCAATCTCACCGGCTTGCTGTAACAAAGGATTAACCGTATTGTGTGGAAGATGATTGTTTGCAGAAAAACAAAGAGAACAAGATGGGTAGATTGTATTTCAGTAAAGAGAATTGGACCGGGGTCCACAGTTCACTAGAGGTGTCTCTCCCATAAGACAAGCAGCATGTTGGGTGAACAAATTACAGTTGGGCAATTGACAAATAAAGAGAGCATGACCATGCACATACATATCATGATGAGTATAGTGAGATTTAATTGGGCATTATGACAAAGTACATAGACCGCCATCCAACTGCATCTATGCCTAAAAAGTCCACCTTCAAAGTTATCATCCGAACCCTCCAAGTATTAAGTTGCTAACAAAAGACAATTGCATTAAGTATGGTGCGTAATGTAACTAGTGACAACATCCTTGAACATAGAACTAATGTTTAAACCATAGTGGCAACAGCACAACACAACCTTAGAACTTTCATCCATCGTCCCGTGTGTCAATGCAGGCATGAACCCACTATCGAGCATAAATACTCCCTCTTGGAGTTACAAGCATCTACTTGGCCAGAGCATCTACTAGTAACGGAAAGCATGCAAGATCATAAACAACACATAGCATAACTTTGATAATCAACATAACAAGTATTCTCTATTCATCGGATCCCAACAAACGCAACATATAGAATTACAGATAGATGATCTTGATCATGTTAGGCAGCTCACAAGATCCGACAATGATAGCACAATGGGGAGAAGACAACCATCTAGTTACTGCTATGGACCCATAGTCCAGGGGTAGACTACTCACACATCACACCGGAGGCGACCATGGCGGCGTAGAGTCCTCCGGGAGATGATTCCCCTCTCCGGCAGGGTGCCGGAGGCGATCTCCTGGATCCCCCGAGATGGGATCGGCGGCGGCGGCGTCTCTGGAAGGTTTTCCGTATCGTGGTTCTCGGTACTGGGGTTTTCGTCACGGAGACTTTTTATAGGCGAAAGGGCAGGTCAAGAGGCGGCACGGGGGCCCCACACCACAGGGCCGCGCGGCCAAGGGGGGGGCCGCGCCGCCCTATAGTGTGGCCCCTCCGTGGCCCCTCTTCGTCTCTCCTTCGGACTTCTGGAAGCTTCGTGAGAAAATAGGCCCCTGGGCTTTGATTTCGTCCAATTCCGAGAATATTTCCTTACTAGGATTTCTGAAACCAAAAACAGCGAAAAACAGAATCGGCACTTCGGCATCTTGTTAATAGGTTAGTTCCAGAAAATGCACGAATATGACATAAAGTGTGCATAAAACATGTAGATAACATCAATAATGTGGCATGGAACATAAGAAATTATCGATACGTCGGAGACGTATCACATACCAATCAGGAGTGGCACGTTCCCTTGTCGATCTGCGAGGTTCAGTAGTTTCCTCGTTCGAAGTTTCGTGATCATTATCATTAGCTTCCTCTGTTGCCGGTGTAGGTGGTACAGGTACAACTTCCGGTACTGCGCTACTCTGATCAACGAGTATAGATTCATCAATCTCATCGAGTTCTACTTTTCTTCCAGTCACTTCTTTAGTGAGAAATTCTTTCTCAAGAAAGGTTCCGTTCTTAGCAACAAATATTTTGCCTTCGGATCTGTGATAGAAAGTGTACCCTATAGTTTCCTTAGGGTATCCTATGAAGATGCATTTCTCCGCTTTGGGTTCTAGCTTGTCCGGTTGTAACTTCTTTACATAGGCTTCGCAACCCCAAACTTTAAGGAACAACAGCTTAGGTTTCTTATTAAACCATAATTCATACGGTGTCGTTTCTACGGATTTTGATGGTGCTCTATTTAAAGTGAATGCGGCTGTCTCTAATGCATAACTCCAAAATGATAACGGCAAATCAGTAAGAGACATCATAGAACGAACCATATCTAAGAGAGTTCGATTACGACGTTCGGACACACCGTTTCGTTGTGGTGTTCCCGGCGGTGTCAATTGTGAAAGTATTCCGCATTTCTTTAAATGCATGCCAAACTCATAACTCAGATATTCACCTCCACGATCAGATCGTAGAAATTTAATCTTCTTGTTACGTTGATTTTCTACTTCACTTTGGAATTCCTTAAACTTCTCGAAAGTTTCGGATTTATGTTTCATGAAATAGATATACCCATATCTACTCAGATCATCTGTGAAGGTTAGAACATAACGATAACCACCGCGCGATGCTACACTCATTGGTCCGCACACATCGGTATGTATGATTTCCAATAAGTCAGTAGCTTGCTCCATCATTCCAGAAAATGGAGTCTTAGTCATTTTTCCCATTAGACATGCTTCGCATCTATCAAGTGACTCAAAGTCAAGTGATTCAAGTAATCCATCGGTATGGAGTTTCTTCATGCGTTTCACTCCAATATGACCAAGGCAGCGATTGCCACATATAAGTAGAATTATCATTCAATTTAATTCGCTTAGCATCAATGTTATGTATATGCGTATCACTACTATCGAGATCTAACAGAAATAAGCCATTCTTTTCAGGTGCTCGACCATAAAAGATATTATTCATAAAAATAGAACAACCATTATTCTCAGACTTGAATGAATAACCGTCTTGCATTAAACAATATCCAGATATAATGTTCATGCTCAACGCGGGTACAAAATAACAATTATTTCGGCTTAAAACTAATCCCGAAGGTAGATGTAAAGGAAGTGTGCTGACAGCGATCATATCGACTTTGGATCCATTTCCAACGCGCATTGTCACTTCATCTTTCAGTAGTCTTCGTTTATTCTTTAGTTCCTGTTTCGAGTTACAAATATGAGCAACCGAACCAGTATCAAATACCCAGGTACTAGAACGAGAACCAGTGAGATAAACATCTATAACATGTATATCAGATATACCTTCTTTCTTTTTCTTGACAAGGCCGCTCTTCAGATCAGCTAGATACTTGGAGCAATTACGCTTCCAGTGTCCCTTCTCCTTGCAGTAATAGCACTCAGCATCAGGCTTAGGGCCATTCTTAGGTTTCACAGGAGGTGTGGCAGCTTTCTTGCCACCCTTCTTGAATTTTCCCTTAGACTTGCCCTGTTTCTTGAAACTGGTGGTCTTGTTGACCATCAACACTTGGTGCTCTTTCTTGATCTCAATCTCAGCAGCTTTTAGCATGCCAAAGAGTTCAGGTAACTCCTTGTTCATGTTCTGCATATCGTAGTTCATCACAAAGTTCTTGTAACTTGGTGGCAGTGATTGAAGGACACGATTAATCCCCAGTCTATTAGGAATCACTATTCCCAAGTCACTGAGTTTCTTCGCATGCCCGGTCATGGCGAGCATGTGCTCACTAACGAAGCTACCTTCTTCCATCATACAGCTGAAGAAATGTTTCGATGCTTCATAGCATTCCACGGCCGCATGAGTCTCAAATATAGCTTTCAGCTCATTCATCAACTCATGAGGATCGTGGTGCTCAAAACGTTTTTGAAGATCGGATTCCAGACTGCACAGGATGGCACACTGAACTTGAGAGTACCGAGTTTTCCGAGTCGCATAAACAGCTTTTACTTCATCGGTTTCAGTTTCTGCAGGAGGGTCACATAGCGGTGCATCAAGCACAAATTGCAGATTTCCGCCAGAGAGGAAGATCCTCACATGACGGAACCAGTCGGTGAAGTTTCTACCGTTGCTCTTAAGCTTTTCTTTCTCTAGGAACTGGTTAAAATTGATTGGGGACGCCATCTCTACAACATATATTTGCAAAAGTTTAGACTAAGTTTATGACAAATTGAGTTCAAATTTTAATTCAACATAATTAAAAATCTAGGTGAACTCCCACTTAAAACAATATCCCTCGCATTGTCTTAGTGATCACACGAACCAAATCCACCGCACCTAAGTCCAATCATCACGAGACAAGGTGTGATTTCAATGGCGAACACTCAAAGTGTTCATCATATCAACCATATGATTCATGCTCTACCTTTCGGTATCACGTGTTCCGAGACCATGTCTGTACATGCTAGGCTCGTCAAGGCCACCTTAGTATCCGCATGTGCAAAACTGTCTTGCACCCGTTGTATGCACTTGTTGATTCTATCACACCCGATCATCACGAGATGCTTCGAAACGACAAGTCTTGGCAACGGTGCTACTAAGGATGAACACTTTATTATCTTGAGATTTTAGTGAGGGATCATCTTATAATGCTACCGTCGCGATCTAAGCAAAATAAGATGCATAAAAGGATTAACATCACATGCAGTTCATATGTGATATGATATGGCCCTTTTGTCTTTGCGCCTTTGATCTTCATCTCCAAAGCACGGACATGATCTCCATCATCTTCGGGCATGATCTCCATCATCGTCGGCGTAGCGTCAAGGTCAATGGCGCCGTCTTCATGATTGTCCTCCATGTAGCAACTATTACAACTACTTTGAAATACTACTCAACATGAAATTTAAAGACAACCATAAGGCTCCTGCCGGTTGCCACAATACAATAATGATCATCTCATACATATTCATCATCACATTATGGCCATATCACATCACCAAACCCTGCAAAAACAAGTTAGACGTCTCTAATTTGGTTTGCATATTTTACGTGGTTTAGGGTTTTCGATAGAGATCTAATCTACCTACGAACATGAACCACAACGTTGATACTAATGTTGTCAATAGAAGAGTAAATTGAATCTTCACTATAGTAGGAGAGACAGACAACCGCAAAGCCTCTTATGCAATACAAGTTGCATGTCGAACGAGGAACAAGTCTCATGAACGCGGTCATGTAAAGTTAGTCCGAGCCGCTTCATCCCACTATGCCACAAAGATGCAAAGTACTCAAACTAAAGATAACAAGAGCATCAACGCCCACAAAACCATTGTGTTCTACTCGTGCAACCATCTATGCATAGACACGGCTCTGATACCACTGTAGGGATTCGTTGCATAGAAAACAAAAAATTTCCTACCGCAAACACACAATCCAAGCCAAGATGCAATCTAGAAGACGGTAGCAACGAGGGGATTATCGAGTCTCACCCTTGAAGAGATTCCAAAGCCTACAAGATGAGGCTCTTGTTGCTGCGGTAGACGTTCACTTGCCGCTTGCAAAAGCGCGTAGAAGATCTTGATCACGGCGCCACGAATGGGCAGCACCTCCGTACTCGGTCACACGTTCGGTTGTTGATGAAGACGACGTCCACCTCCCCGTTCCAGCGGGCAGCGGAAGTAGTAGCTCCTCTTGAATCCGGCAGCACGACGGCGTGGTGTCGGTGGTGGTGGAGAAATCCGGCGGAGCTTCGCTAAGCGTGCGGGATGTGGTGGAGGAGAGAGGGCCGCTAGGGTTTGGGAGAGGGGGGCGCCGGCCACTAGGGGTGCGGCCACCTTGGTGGTTGTTGGGGTGTGGCCACCTTGGTGGTTGTTGGGGTGGCCGGCCCCCTCCCCTTGGCCCTCATTATATAGGTGGAAGCCCCAAGTGTTGGACTACAAGTCTCTGAATAAGACCCGAACCCAAAACCTTCCATGTGATAGGGAAACCTACCCAAGGTGGGAATCCCACTTGGGGTGGGATTCCCCCCTTCCATGTGGGGGGTGGCCGGCCCCCTTAAGGGGAGTCCACTTGGGACTCCTCCCCCTCTAGGGTTGGCCGGCCATGGAGGTGGAGTCCCTTTGGGACTCCGCCTTCCATAGTGGTTTCTTCCGGACTTTGCTAGAACCTTCTAGAACCTTCCATAGAACCTTCCGGATCATTTTAAATCTCATAAAATGACTTCCTATATATGAATCTTATTCTCCGGACCATTCCGAAACTCCTCGTGATGTCCGGGATCTCATCCAGGACTCCGAACAAATATTCGAACTCCATTCCATATTCAAGTTCTACCATTTCAACATCCAACTTTAAGTGTGTCACCCTACGGTTCGCGAACTATGCGGACATGGTTGAGTACTCACTCCGACCAATAACCAATAGCGGGATCTGGAGATCCATAATGGCTCCCACATATTCAACGATGACTTTAGTGATCGAATGAACCATTCACATACGATACCAATTCCCTTTGTCACGCGATATTTTACTTGTCCGAGGTTTGATCATCGGTATCACTCTATACCTTGTTCAACATCGTCTCCTGACAAGTACTCTTTACTCGTACCGTGGTATGTGGTCTCTTATGAACTTATTCATATGCTTGCAAGACATTAGACGACATTCCACCGAGAGGGCCCAGAGTATATCTATCCGTCATCGGGATGGACAAATCCCACTGTTGATCCATATGCCTCAACTCATACTTTCCGGATACTTAATCCCACCTTTATAACCACCCATTTACGCAGTGGCGTTTGATGTAATCAAAGTACCTTTCCGGTATAAGTGATTTATATGATCTCATGGTCATAAGGACTAGGTAACTATGTATCGAAAGCTTATAGCAAATAACTTAATGACGTGATCTTATGCTACGCTTAATTGGGTGTGTCCATTACATCATTCATACAATGATATAACCTTGTTATTAATAACATCCAATGTTCATGATTATGAAACTAATCATCCATTAATCAACAAGCTAGTTAAGAGGCATACTAGGGACTCTTTGTTGTTTACATATCACACATGTATCAATGTTTCAGTTAATACAATTATAGCATGGTATATAAACATTTATCATAAACATAAAGATATACAATAACCACTTTTATTATTGCCTCTTGGGCATATCTCCTTCAAAAACTATTCGAGGGTCTAGATGAAAACTCTAACCTTTCGGTTAAAGAGATGAAATCTAGATTCTTGGCATATGATGCCGAGAAGAAGAAAAAGGAGGATGAGCTACAAAGCCAAATGGCAGAGATGTCTACTGATGTCTACTTCCCCCTCCTTTTCCTGTAGACAGTGTTGGGCCTCCAAGAGCAGAGGTTTGTAGAACAGCAGCAAGTTTTCCCTTAAGTGGATCACCCAAGGTTTATCGAACTCAGGGAGGAAGAGGTCAAAGATATCCCTCTCATGCAACCCTGCAACCACAAAGCAAGAAGTCTCTTGTGTCCCCAACACACCTAATAGGTGTACTAGTTCGGCGAAGAGATAGTGAAATACAGGTGGTATGAATATATATGAGCAGTAGCAACGGTGCCAGAAAATAGCTTGCTGGCGTGTAGTTGATGGTGGTAGTATTGCAGCAAATGTAACGCAAAGAAACAAGAAACAAGCAAAGTAGTAACGCAGTATTTAGGAACAAGGCCTAGGGATTACACTTTCACTAGTGGACACTCTCAACATTGATCACATAACAGAATAGATAAATGCATACTCTACACTCTTGTTGGATGATGAACACATTGCGTAGGATTACACGAACCCTCAATGCCGGAGTTAACAAGCTCCACAATTCAATGTTCATATTTAAATAATCTTAGAGTGCAAGATAGATCAATTCGACTAAACCAAGTACTAACATAGTATGCACACTGTCACCTTCACACTATGTAGGAGGAATAGATCACATCAATACCATCATAGCAATAGTTAACTTCATAATCTACAAGAGATCATGATCATAGCATAAACCAAGTACTAACACGGATGCACACACTGTCACCATTACACCGTGTAGGAGGAATAAAACTACTTTAATAACATCACTAGAGTAGCACATAGATAAATTGTGATACAAAACTCATATGAATCTCAATCATGTAAAGCAGCTCATGAGATTATTGTATTGAGGTACATGGGAGAGAGATGAACCACATAGCTACAGCGGAGCCCTCAGCCTCGGGGGTGGATTACTCCCTCCTCATCATGGAGGCAGCGATGGCGGTGAAGATGGCGGTGAAGACGGCGGTGGAGATGGCTCCGGGGGCAATTCCCCGTCCCGGCAGGGTGCCGAAACAGAGTTCTGTCCCCCGAATTGGAGTTTCGCGATGGCGGCGGCGCCCCTGGAGTCTTTCTGGAGTTTCGTCAATTGGTACTGCGTTTTTAGGTCGAAAGGGATTTTATAGGCGAAGAGGCGGCGCAGGGGGGCACCTGGGGGCGCCACACCCTAGGTCGGCGCGGCCAGGGTCTGGCCCGCGCCGCCATGTGGTGTGGTGGCCCCCTGGCCCCTCTCCGACTCTTCTTCGGTGTTCTGGAGCCTTCCGGGAAAAATAGGAGGTTTGGCGTTGATTTCGTCCAATTCCGAGAATATTGCCCGAACAGCCTTTCTGGAACCAAAAACAGCAGAAAACAGGAACTGGCACTGTGGCATCTCGTTAATAGGTTAGTTCCAGAAAATGCACGAATATGACATAAAGTGTGCATAAAACATGTAGATAACATCAATAATGTGGCATGGAACATAAGAAATTATCGATACGTCGGAGACGTATCAGCATCCCCAAGCTTAGTTCTGCTCGTCCCGAGCAGGTAAAACGATAACAAAGATAATTTCTGGAGTGAGATGCCATCATAACCTTGATCATACTATTTGTAAAGCATATGTAATGAATGCAACGATCAAAACAATGGTAATGACATGAGTAAACAACTGAATCATAAAGCAAAGACTTTTCATGAATAGTATTTTCAAGACAAGCATCAATAAGTCTTGCATAAGAGTTAACTCATAAAGCAATAATTCAAAGTAGAGGTATTGAAGCAACATAAAGGAAGATGAAGTTTCAGCGGTTGCTTTCAACTTATAACATGTATATCTCATGGATAATTGTCAATGCAAAGCAATATAACAAATGCAATATGCAAATATGTAGGAATCAATGCACAGTTCACACAAGTGTTTGCTTCTTGAGGTGGAGAGAAATAGGTGAACTGACTCAACAATGAAAGTAAAAGAATGGTCCTCCATAGAGGAAAAGCATCGATTGCTATATTTGTGCTAGAGCTTTGAAAACATGAAACAATTTTGTCAACGGTAGTAATAAAGCATATGTATCATGTAAATTATATCTTACAAGTTGCAAGCCTCATGCATAGTATACTAATAGTGCCCACACCTTGTCCTAATTAGCTTGGACTACCGGGATCATCGCAATGCACATGTTTTAACCAAGTGTCACAAAGGGGTACCTCTATGCCGCCTGTACAAAGGTCTAAGGAGAAAGCTCGCATTGGATTTCTCGCTATTGATTATTCTCAACTTAGACATCCATACCGGGACAACATAGACAACAGATAATGGACTCCTCTTTTATGCATAAGCATGTAACAACAATTAATAATTTTCTCATATGAGATTGAGGATATTGTCCAAAACTGAAACTTCCACCATGGATCATGGCTTTAGTTAGCGGCCCAATGTTCTTCTCTAACAATATGCATGCTTAACCATAAGGTGGTAGATCTCTCTTACTTCAGACAAGACGAACATGCATAGCAACTCACATGAAATTCAACAAAGAGTAGTTGATGGCGTCCCCAGTGAACATGGTTATCGCACAATAAGCAACTCAATAAGAGATAAAGTGCATAAGTACATATTCAATACCACAATAGTTTTTAAGCTATTTGTCCCATGAGCTATATATTGCAAAGGTGAATGATGGAATTTTAAAGGTAGCACTCAAGCAATTTACTTTGGAATGGCGGGAAATACCATGTAGTAGGTAGGTATGGTGGACACAAATGGCATAGTGGTTGGCTCAAGTATTTTGGATGCATGAGAAGTATTCCCTCTCGATACAAGGTTTAGGCTAGCAAGGCTATTTGAAACAAACACAAGGATGAACCGGTGCAGCAAAACTCACATAAAAGACATATTGTAAACATTATAAGACTCTACACCGTCTTCCTTGTTGTTCAAACTCAATACTAGATATTATCTAGACCTTAGAGAAACCAAATATGCAAACCAAATTTTAGCATGCTCTATGTATTTCTTCATTAATGGGTGCAAAGTATATGATGCAAGAGCTTAAACATGAGCACAACAATTGCCAAGTATCACATTACCCAAGACATTAATAGCAATTACTACATGTATCATTTTCCAATTCCAACCATATAACAATTTATCGAAGAAGAAACTTCGCCATGAAAATTAAAAGCTAAGAACACATGTGTTCATATGAACCAGCGGAGCGTGTCTCTCTCCCACAAAAGCATTTATTCAAACAAAAACAAAAACAAAAGCACACAGACGCTCCAAGCAAAGCACATAAGATGTGACGGAATAAAAATATAGTTTCAGGGGAGGAACCTGATAAGTTGTCGATGAAGAAGGGGATGCCTTGGGCATCCCCAAGCTTAGACGCTTGAGTCTTCTTGATATATGCAGGGGTGAACCACCGGGGAATCCCCAAGCTTAGAGCTTTCACTCTTCTTGATCATAGTATATCATCCTCCTCTCTTGACCCTTGAAAACTTCCTTCACACCAAACTTCTCATAAACATTATTAGAGGGGTTAGTACATAATCAAAAACTCACATGTTCAGAGGTGACACAATCATTCTTAACACTTCTGGATATTGCTCAAAGCTACTGGAAGGTAATGGAACAAAGAAATCCACCCACACAGTGAAAGAAGCAATGCGAAATAAAAGGCAGAATCTGTCAAAACAGAACAGTCCGTAAAGACGAATTTTTAATAAATACTTCCGTTGCTCAGATCAGAAAACTCAAAACTAATGAAAGTTGCGTACATATCTGAGGAACACGCACATAAATTGGCATATTTTTCTGATTTTTCTACAGAGAAAACAGCCCAGATTCATGACAGCAAAGAAATCTGTTTCTGCGCAGAAATCCAAATCTAGTATCAACCTTCGATTAGAGGCTTCACTTGGCACAACAAAACACAAAACTAAGATAAAGAGAGGTTGCTACAGTAGTAAACAACTTCCAGGACACAAATATAAAACAAAATACTGTAGCAAAATAACACATGGGTTATCTCCCAAGAAGTTCTTTCTTTATAGCCATTAAGATGGGCTCAGCAGTTTTAATGATCCACTCGCAGGAAATAGTATTCGAAGCAAAAGAGAGCTTCAAGAGGCAAATTCAAAACAAATTTAAGTCTAACATGCTTCCTATGAAGAGGAATCTTGTACACAAATGAATTCATGAAGAACAAAGTGACAAGCATAAGAGGATAAAACACGAGTAACTTCAAGATTCTCGACATAAAGAGAGGAAACTTAATATTATTAAGATGCATACAACCATATTTCCCTCTCTCATAATAACTTTCAGTAGCATCATTGATGAAATCCACAATATACCCATTACTCAAAACATTTTTATCATGGTTCATATGCATAGAAGTATCATTAATTTTGGCATAAGGAGAGTTCTTTTCATTAATAGTAATTGGAGCAGGATTATTATCAAGAATTTGAACATGGTAAACAAGTTGCATATTAAGGGAATCGTTTTTGGTAATCCAATCATGACTATGACAAGTTTCATAAGGGTAGTTATAACCTATATCATAGTATTCTTTATAATAATCATCAAAGATCGGAGGCACAGTGTCATCATAAGAAATAGAATAGTTATCTTTCATAGTCGGTTTATCTATGACCATACCATCGTTGTTATTAGAAGGAGATGTATCAACCACATAATGATCAGTAGCAAAAGGATTTTCAAACACCTCTTCCCCAAGCTTAGAACTTTCTATATCATTATGGGAGGAAGCATGGATAGTACTGACACTATGGCAATTATTATCATCATCATTTTCAGAATTAGTTTCCCAGAGATTTGCAATATCAAAAGTAGTATGCTCATTCAAATCATGATCACTAATGTATGTAAAGAGCATAGGAAGATCATCGTATTCAGATTCATTATCACAATAATCATTAGGAGCAACATACTTACGGTTACCTAGCGTTATCTCATTCACGCGGGGATACGCCGTTACCTCTTTCTTTTTATTCTCCTTCTTCTTCTTCTTCTTCGTTCCCTTCTTCTTCTTCTTCTCTTCCTTCTCCTCGTTCCCTTCTTTAGGAGGAAGAGGCTTGAAGGGTAGCTTGTCCGCATATCCTGATTTACTTTCAGAAACAATAGAAGAAACTTGGGAGGATCCCTCCTTTTCATTAATTAGTTGAAAACACACAGCGGTCCTATCATATTTTGGCAAGGTGTCATCTTCTAAAATATTTTGTATGTAAGTATTTGTATGGCTATTATCAATGCAATAAGAAAAACACCCATGCAGGACATCATCAATATCAAGATCACTCATATGTAACAAAGAGATTTTTCTCGACAGTTCTTCACACCCCAAAAATAAAGTAAGTTCATCATGCTGATTAGGAGTAATTTCATCATCACAATACAAATTTGCAGCACTCATTGGGTTCAAATTATCATTGGAGGAGCATTGAAAATTAAAATGACCCACTTCATGGCAAACTTCACAAATAAAAGGATAGAGGGCACAAACTTTTTTACCAAGATCATCTAGAGCCCTGAGCCACTTTCTAGTTTTTTCAGTAGTATGATGGATACAATATTCATCTTTGATTTGATTAATTCCACAAGGTCTATGTATTCCACAAAAATTAACATGCTTATAGGAAATAGCATTCTTAGGAGTTTGAGCATGCTTATTGCAATAATTAACAACAATTTCATTCTTCATGCAAGCCTCTTTAAAAGGTTCATGATACTTATCAAAATTCTTTTTAGGCAATTCAAAATGAGAAGCAAAGGCTTTATAAAAATTTACAGCAACTTGAGAGTCAAGACCATAAGTAGCACTCATATTTCGAAATTTATCGGTATCCATAAAAGCTTCAATGCATTCATAATCATAATTTATACCTGACTCTTTACCTTTGTCGTTCTCCCATCCTTCAGCGTTCTCCTTAATCCGATCAAGAAGATCCCACCTAGCTTCAACCTCCTTGCTTGTGAAAGATCCCTCCGAACAGGCATCCAGATAGTCCTTGTGTTGTCCTGAAAGTCTCGCATAAAAATTGTTAACAATAACATTACGGGGGAGCTCATGAATGGGACATTTGAGCATTAGTGACTTCAATCTCCCCCACGCTTGAGAAATACTCTCTCCATCACGAGGATAAAAGTTATAAATATAATTCCTATCAATATGCACTTCATGAGGAGGATAAAATTTAGAATAAAAGAGAGATGCAATTTCCTCCCAACCAAGAGAATGACTATTCTCCAACAATTTATACCAATGCGCCGCTTTACCAGATAGCGAAACAGAGAATAGCTTCTTCCTCACTTCATCCATAGAGATACCT
The DNA here is from genome assembly GCF_019359855.2 of Lolium perenne. NCBI lineage: Eukaryota > Viridiplantae > Streptophyta > Magnoliopsida > Poales > Poaceae > Lolium > Lolium perenne. The sequence continues at coordinate 315,100,551 of NC_067245.2, forward strand.
GCACACTTGAATAACCCGCATAATTCGTGCAAAAACAGTAAATGATCTCTAGGATGGACAGTTCCATCCCCTTTATAGTGGTTGTCCATAACACGTTCAATAATTTTCATAGGTATTTTATACGGAATACTTTCAGCAGGTGGATTTAAAATATCAGAAGCATCATTAGAGTTATCGCATATGGGAGATAAAGCATTATCAGAGAAAAATATTTCTTCCAAAGCTGAGGAGCAAAAAAGATTATTTTTATATAAACTAGCTTCCCCAAGCTTAGACTTTTCCATAGTATTAGCAGTAATTGCATTCATACTAATAACATCGCTACTAGCATGCAAATAAGGTTCCATAGGTTTTTTAATTTTCGCATCAAACAATTCTAAATCAGGAAAAAGATTAAAAAGCTCACTAATTTTTTTTGTTGTTTTCCATTATGCCTAACTAGTGTAAACAAGAAACAAAAAGATGCAATTGCAGAATCTAAAGGGAATAGCTTCGAGTACTTACAACGGCGGAAAATAGCTTGGTAGCCGAGGTCCGGAGTGTGAGTACCTTTTACCTTTCCTCCCCGGCAACGGCGCCAGAAAATAGCTTGATGTCTACTTCCCCCTCCTTTTCCTGTAGACAGTGTTGGGCCTCCAAGAGCAGAGGTTTGTAGAACAGCAGCAAGTTTTCCCTTAAGTGGATCACCCAAGGTTTATCGAACTCAGGGAGGAAGAGGTCAAAGATATCCCTCTCATGCAACCCTGCAACCACAAAGCAAGAAGTCTCTTGTGTCCCCAACACACCTAATAGGTGTACTAGTTCGGCGAAGAGATAGTGAAATACAGGTGGTATGAATATATATGAGCAGTAGCAACGGTGCCAGAAAATAGCTTGCTGGCGTGTAGTTGATGGTGGTAGTATTGCAGCAGTAGTAACGCAGTAAAACAATAAACAAGCAGTAGTAACGCAGTATTTAGGAACAAGGCCTAGGGATTACACTTTCACTAGTGGACACTCTCAACATTGATCACATAACAGAATAGATAAATGCATACTCTACACTCTTGTTGGATGATGAACACATTGCGTAGGATTGCACGAACCCTCAATGCCGGAGTTAACAAGCTCCACAATTCAATGTTCATATTTAAATAACCTTAGAGTGCAAGATAGATCAATTCGACTAAACCAAGTACTAACATAGTATGCACACTGTCACCTTCACACTATGTAGGAGGAATAGATCACATCAATACCATCATAGCAATAGTTAACTTCATAATCTACAAGAGATCATGATCATAGCATAAACCAAGTACTAACACGGATGCACACACTGTCACCATTACACCGTGTAGGAGGAATAAAACTACTTTAATAACATCACTAGAGTAGCACATAGATAAATTGTGATACAAAACTCATATGAATCTCAATCATGTAAAGCAGCTCATGAGATTATTGTATTGAGGTACATGGGAGAGAGATGAACCACATAGCTACAGCGGAGCCCTCAGCCTCGGGGGTGGATTACTCCCTCCTCATCATGGAGGCAGCGATGGCGGTGAAGATGGCGGTGAAGACGGCGGTGGAGATGGCTCCGGGGGCAATTCCCCGTCCCGGCAGGGTGCCGAAACAGAGTTCTGTCCCCCGAATTGGAGTTTCGCGATGGCGGCGGCGCCCCTGGAGTCTTTCTGGAGTTTCGTCAATTGGTACTGCGTTTTTAGGTCGAAAGGGATTTTATAGGCGAAGAGGCGGCGCAGGGGGGCACCTGGGGGCGCCACACCCTAGGCCGGCGCGGCCAGGGTCTGGCCCGCGCCGCCATGTGGTGTGGTGGCCCCCTGGCCCCTCTCCGACTCTTCTTCGGTGTTCTGGAGCCTTCCGGGAAAAATAGGAGGTTTGGCGTTGATTTCGTCCAATTCCGAGAATATTGCCCGAACAGCCTTTCTGGAACCAAAAACAGCAGAAAACAGGAACTGGCACTGTGGCATCTCGTTAATAGGTTAGTTCCAGAAAATGCACGAATATGACATAAAGTGTGCATAAAACATGTAGATAACATCAATAATGTGGCATGGAACATAAGAAATTATCGATACGTCGGAGACGTATCATCTACCATGCTTAAGAACTTGACTAGTGGGCCTCCTATTACGGCTTCGGCCTCACTAGGGAGCTATCGCGAAGTCAACCATGACTATCCCAAAAACACTTCACCCATGCCTCATATAAACCACAGTGGGAATGTTCCCCATTTTGATGGAACTCACTTTCCTTTTTGGAAATCTTCTATGGAATCTCATATTCGCAGCTGCAGCGTGGAGTTGTGGGAGATCATTGTTCATGGATACCGGGAGCCACAAGATCCCATTCGGTTGACCTCCACCGAATTCTACAACCGTCAACTCAACGCCTCCGCCCGTGATAAGATTAGGAGTGGCATCAACCGCAAGCTCCTTGATCAAGTCAATGACATAGAGTCCGCTAAAGAGTTGTGGGATCGAATCGTAGTACTCCAAGAGGGAACCGATTTGATCCAATCCGCTCTTTATGAGACCGCAAAGCAAGAGGCTCATCAATTCATGATTCGAGAAGGAGAGTCCGTGGCCGATGCTTATGCAAGACTCGGTGCTCTTAGAGTAAGGGTCAAGGGACTCGGTGTTGAGAAGTACAATGACGGCTTCGAGATGAATGAAGCATTCATAAAGTCCAAGGTCATTGCTATGATTGCCGTCAAACAAGAAGACACCAACCTTGCACTCAACTTGCAAATCATGACCAAGAGTGCCGACCTCAACTCCGATGATCTAGTCTCCTATGTGGCCGCCAATGAAAACATGGCCAAAGCGGGAAAGAGGCTCATGGCAATGAACCGTGTTGATGAAGCCTCACACAACCATGAAGCGCCACACAACCTTGCTCTCAAAGCTAGGGCCGATCATGAAAGCAAGGAAGACTATGAGATTGAAGAAAAGGAAGAGATGACTTCAACTAGTGACATGGCTACCGACTTTGCTTTCTTTGCCAAGAAGTACAAGGCTAAGTTCCCTATGCTCCTCAATGACAAGAAGAAGACAACTTGCTACAATTGTGATGAAGATAGCCACTTTGCAAATGAGTGCCCTCATGAGAAAATGGTGGACAAGCCAAGATTCATCAAAGGGGTCAAGCCAAGATTGAAGCCAAACCCAATCAATGATCTATACAAGAAGAACAAGGGAAGAGCCTTTGTTGGGGCCGAGTACTTGTCCGATGATGAAGAGGAAGATGAGGAGAAGGAGGCCGGGGTGGCCGGTTTGGCTTTCTCTAAGCCCGGGTCACTCTTCACATATGACTACTCCAAGGACTACTCCACGGAGAATGATGTTGGATCCTCCTTCATGGCAAGGATAACTCAAGATGATGACTCCGATGACTCCACCTCATCTACAACCATTGGCTCTTGTCTTATGGCAAGGGAAACCAAGGTAATGGAACCTCCACCTTCCCTATCTAGTGTTCTTGATGATGAGAACGAAAATCAAGATGATATAACTGTGCTTAAGGAACTCTATGATGTTAGATTCACCCTTCGTGGTGAAGCTCTTGTCAAGTTTGATTTCTTGATGGACTCACTCAAAGAAAAGGATGAGTCCATTGAGGAATTAGAATATCATTTGAATGAGAAGGAACGGAGATTCAATCTCCTAAGACAAGAGCTAAAAACCGAAAGGTGCATATCTCAAGGCCTTAAGCAACAAATTGAAACTTATGAACTTGATAAAGTTAAGGACCCAGAAACTATTGATAGGGCTCAATTATTGACCCAAGAGCTCAATGCCTCAAAGGAGGAGCTTGAAGTTGCTCATGCTTCTCTCACTAGGGATCTTGACCACCTTGAAAGAGCTAACAAGCTTGTCAAGGATGAGCTCAAGAAACTTGGAGAGAACCATGATCTTCTTCAAGAATCCTACAAAAAGGCTCTTGGATCAATGAAGGATCCCATTGATGTTGAAAAGTTTGCTTGTTCCTCCACTTCCTTTACTAGTGAGCATGATAAACTTGTTGAGGAACATGTTCGTTTACAAGAGGAACTTTCTTTGCATGTTGAGACCAATGCATATCTTGAGTCCTTGGTGACCAAATATGGTCTTGACTATCATCCTAATGAATCTTCTTGTGAGCAAGCATCTATTCTTGAGGAAAATGTTATGCTAACAAAGGAACTTGCAAAGTTCACCACCGCCAAGAACAAGATGGGATTGGATGACCTCTTGAGTAAGCAAAGGTCAAACAATCAAAAGTATGGACTTGGATATGCTCCCAAGTCCCACAAGAAGAACAACTACAAGAAGGAGAAACCCGCTCAAGATAAGAACAAGAAGGTCACTAACAATGGCAAAGCCTCAAAGGGCAAAGCCACTAGTGGTGACCGCACGGGGCCAAACGATCACTATGCATTATTTGTTGATTATTATGGTGATGTCTATGCTAACTATGTTGGCCCTCCTAATGGCTATGCTTATAGAGAGTACTCAATTTGGGTACCAAAAGATATTGTTGCCATTGCAAAGGAACCCATTAATCGATGGGTTCCTAAATCCTCTACTTGATTTTGTTGGGGTATTCCTCCTGTGGTCCAAAATGGGTGTTTGATAGTGGATGCACCAATCATATGACCGGAGAAAAAGGTGTGCTTGATCAATTCATTGAAGATATCAACAAGAAGTCAAGCATCACCTTTGGTGACAACTCAAAGGGAAAGGTACTTGGGTATGGCAAGGTAGCAATCTCTAAGGACTTGTGCCTTGAGACGGTTATGCTTGTTGAACACCTTGGCTATAACTTACTTTCTATATATCATCTTGCCGATGCCGGTTACAATTCATATTTCACTAAATATTATGTGCAAGTCTTTAGGAGTGACAATCTCAAATTGGTCCTTGTTGGATATGTGGAGAACAACCTTTACGTGGTTGACCTCTCGAAAGAGAGCCCCTCCTTCTCCACATGTCTAATGGCGGCCAAGCATGACGAAGGTTGGTTGTGGCATCGCCGCCTTGGTCATGTTAACATGAGAAATCTTAAACAACTCCTAAAGGGTGAGCATATTGTGGGACTAACCGATATTTCTTTTGAGAAAGATCGTGTTTGTAGTGCATGTGTAGCCAGAAAGCAACTCAAGAAGAAGCATCCTATCAAGAGTATTGTTACCACATCTAGGCCTTTGGAGCTCCTTCATTTGGATCTCTTTGGGCCATCACATTATGATACTCTTGGTGGGAGCAAGTATGGACTTGTCATTGTTGATGATTACTCAAGATACTCTTGGGTCTTTCTCCTTAAGTCTAAGGACGAGACCCATAGAGAGTTCATCACCTTCGCCAAGAAAGCTCAACGTATGTATGAATCCGAGATCAAGGCAATTAGGACCGACAATGGCACCGAGTTCAAGAACTACACTATGCAAGAGTTTGTTGATGATGAGGGCATCAAGCATGAGTTTTCGGCGCCATACACCCCTCAACAAAACGGTGTTGTTGAAAGGAAGAATCGGACTATCATTGAGATGGCAAGAACCATGTTGAGTGAATTCAACTCACCCCACAACTTTTGGGGAGAAGCCATCTCTATGGCCGTCCACTACTCCAACCGGCTCTTCCTCCGTCCCCTCCACAACAAAACCCCATACGAGCTCCTTACCGGTAACAAGCCTAACGTCATGTACATTCATGTTTTTGGATGCAAGTGTCTTGTTAAAAACAACAAAGGAAAGCTCGGTAAATTTGAAACTAGAACCATAGAGGGTATATTTGTTGGATATGCGGAGAACTCTCACGCCTATAGATACTACAACCGGTCCACTGGGACTATTGAAGTATCTTGTGACGTGGTGTTCTTGGAGGATAATGGCTCCCAAGTGGAGCAAGTTGTTCCATGTGTTGCAGGTAATGATGATGATCCATCTAGTGCCATCAAACATATGGGCATTGGACACATCCGGCCCATGGAGGTTCATAATGATGATCAAGATGATGGAGTAGATGTTTCAAGCACGCCACAAGTGGAGCCTAGCTCAACTCAAGTCGAACCATCAAGTGCAACTCAAGAACCATCCTCTACTCAAGATGAGTCACAATCCGAAGAACAAGAAGAAGATCCTCATTCCACGGAGCAAGAACATGATGATGATCAAGAAACATCCTCAACTCATGATCAAGCTCAAGTGGTCCCTCATGATCAAGTACTAGCAAGAGATGAATTCATTGATCATGAAGGGACCGTTCGGAAGATCAAGGCCGCTACAAGGGCAAGTGACATGAAAGTGGATCAAGTCCTTGGTAGCATCTCAAGAGGAGTGGTAACTCGTAGACACCATGCATTACTTATCACTTATTGTCAACATCATGCTTTTGTGTCTAGTTTTGAACCACTTAAGGTACATGAAGCCTTGGTCGATCCGGATTGGGTAATTGCCATGCAAGAAGAATTGGAGTGTTTCACTCGTAATGAAGTATGGTCTCTAGTTGAGAGACCCAAGGATCATCGCATCAATGTCATTGGGACCAAATGGGTATTCAAGAACAAGCAAGATGAGAATGGCATTGTCATACGAAACAAAGCAAGGTTAGTGGCGCAAGGGTTTGCCCAAATAGAAGGTATGGATTTTGAGGATACCTTTGCGCCGGTAGCCCGTCTTGAAGCTATTCGTATTTTGCTTGCATTTGCATCTTTCCACAATTTCAAATTATATCAAATGGATGTGAAAAGTGCATTTTTGAATGGTCCCCTAAAAGAAACCGCATATGTGGCTCAACCCCCGGGTTTCGAAGACCCATGCCGACCCAACCACGTGTATTTACTCCACAAGGCACTCTACGGTCTCAAGCAAGCTCCACGTGCTTGGTATGAGTTCCTTAGGGATTTCTTACTACATGATGGGTTTTGCATGGGTACGGTCGATTCCACCCTTTTCACCAAGCGGGTTAAAGGGGGTGGCCTCTTTATATGTCAAATATATGTTGATGATATTATCTTTGGTGGAACTAACCCCAATCATAACAAAGCTTTTGAGCTATTGATGACTAGGAAATTTGAGATGTCCATGATGGGAGAGTTGAAGTTCTTTCTAGGCTTCCAAGTGAGGCAACTTGCAAAAGGTACCTTCATCTCTCAAGAAAAGTATGTGATGGACATGCTCAAGAAATTCAACATGACCAATGCGAGTCCAATGAAGACACCCATGCCCGTAAAGGGGCAACTTGGTTCATGTGACGGTGAGAAGGATGTGGACATAAAGGTATACCGCTCCATGATAGGATCCTTGCTCTACCTTTGTGCCTCTAGGCCGGATATCATGCTAAGTGTAGGGATGTGTGCTCGTTTTCAATCCGCTCCCAAGGAGAGCCATTTAGTGGCGATCAAACGGATACTAAGATACCTTGTTCTCACTCCTACTCTCGGGCTATGGTATCCAAAGGGGTCAACCTTTGAACTCATTGGCTATTCGGATTCCGATTGGGCCGATGATAAGGTTGATCGGAAGTCTACCTCCGGGGCTTGCCAATTTATTGGCCGGTCATTGGTGAGTTGGTCATCCAAGAAACAAAACTCCACCGCCCTATCCATCGCCGAAGCCGAATACATATCCGCGGCATCTTGTTGCATTCAATTGTTATGGATGAAGCAAACCTTGAAAGACTATGGTGTGTCTCTTGGTACGGTGCCTCTTCTTTGTGACAATGAAAGTGCAATAAAGATCGCCAACAACCCGGTTCAACATTGTCGCACCAAACATATTGACATTCGCCATCACTTCCTACGTGATCATGTTGCCAATAAGGATATTGATCTCACTCATGTGGGAACAACCTACCAATTGGCGGATATTTTCACTAAGCCTTTGGATGAAGCCCGCTTTGTTAACTTGAGAGGAGAACTTGGTATTCTTGATCCTAAAAACTTGGATTGATTAACTTCTTGCACTATATTCTTGCATTTATCTTGCTATCTAGCTTAGAGGCATAGCACATATGGGGATAGTCATCCTACCATGTCTTGGTATGATGCATACCTATGTGTGCAACATAAATAGACCCAATGTCATTATATGGACCCAAACATGTCTCTTCGCGGTCACATGACATTTGCGCTTTCACATAGGGGGAGTAATCCCCCGCCCCTCATTGAGCCTTCATTACAACTTGATTTGACTATATAAGGCCAAATGATCTTATTGCGAACATCATTTCCAAAATGACTTATGATTCTTGATATATACTTCGAATCATGCCCATTGTTGTTATTCACATTTTGTTTGGATTTTCTCTCCAATGGGTATGCCTAGAGAACTTTGTGTTTCCAACCCCATGTCTATGCTCATCTCATCATCATCTATCTATCTATATGTACATGTCATCATTTGAGCACTCACACACGTTTACACAAAGCATAGGGGCAAAAACGAGGCAAAATTAGACAAATCTGGGCTGGCCGGTCCCTGGCCCGGTTGGACCGGGTCCCTGACCGGATGGTCCGGTTGACCGGGCGCCAACCGGGACCTGGGCCGGGTCAGCCGGCGCCAGGTCCGGTCGACCGGGCGCCCGACCGGCCGCGCAGCCTACTATAAATTGGGGAAGGGATACCCCTTGGGGTCATCTTCCCCATTGTTCCCCAACCTCCACACTCCATGGCCGGTGCCCTGGTCACTCCCACCAAGATCTAGGCCGTTCCCACCACAAGAACCCCCCCAAACTCCACCAAAACATAGATCGGGCTCTTTGGGACATCTCCACCGAAGGAACTGAGCCCTCTCAAGCTCATTTGGGAATTTTTGGTGTTCTTGGTTTTCAAGCCTTACCTTGTGTTCTTCTTGTTCTCTTGATCAAGGAGGACAATGTCTTCGGGTAATGTACTCTTCCTTTCTCCCTATCCTCTAGTCCCCCTCACACATTGCAACTTTTTGACAAATTTTGGGGAAATTTTAGGGTTAGGGTTAGGGTTTGTAAGTCCTCATGCCTTTAGAGTGTCTCACAACACAATGCACTTACTCCACTATATTGCTATAGTCTATATTCAAGTTTATGAGTTTTTGCATGAATTTGTGGTAGAAACTCTGGGCAAAACTTCACACCTCGACAGATCCGGTCACCAGCCCGGTCGACCGGCCGCTCAACCGGCCGGCCCGGCGTACGGCCCGGTCAACCGGGCGCCAACCGGCTCGTCCGGTCTGCTGCCCGGTTGGACCGGCCTGTGCGCCGGCTTGCCCAGTTTTCGCACAATCTCATCACTACACTTGGATATATGCTATGCTCTTTTGGCTTCCCTCTTACTGATGACATGTACACTTACCCCACTGCTATCCTTGCTCTATTTTCTCATTCACAGGTAGTTGGAGTGGTGAGCCACCACGTGGCAATGTTGCCAAGAGAGGAAGGACTGCTGATCCTCCCCGCCGTTCTAGTGGTTGCATACCCCCTCAAGCTCATCAGGGTACTGACATTGGCAGCACAGCTGGGGGTAGAAGCAAGTCTGTTGGTGGCAAGAAAAAGGATAAGCATGCCGCCCAAGAGAATGATGAGATAGTGCCAACTGTCAATGTTGGGATTGCAAACCGTGTTGAGTGGCAGGAATGGAGGACGGTAAATCCGTATCGCTTTGAGCAACGGGCTTACACACGTGGGGACAAGCTCTTCTGGACCAAGACATAAGCAGCCCTATGGGATGGTTACTATGATTCTCATGAGTTTATGAAGAATGGTGATATTGTATCACCCAAGGCCATCAATCCTGACGAATTTGCCTTGCATGACGCCACAAAGTACCGCTTTGTGGTTCAAACCTTGAAGGGTATGGGATTGTATGACCTTGTGTGCCTCAAGCCTGATGATCAACAAGACGATCCTACCTTCTGTCCCCTCCTTGTCCGTCAGTTCCACTGCACCGTCTTCTTCCATGATGATGCGGACCGCACCATCACCTGGATGACTGGCAAGGAGAAGTACTCATGCTCCTACTCTTAGTTCCGTGCAGCCATGGGTTGTGGTGATGACAGTGTTCCAGGGTACAAGATTCATTCACGGTCCAAGCTTACTAAGGGTGACATCTCCTTCTGCTATCCTGCGAACCCTACGCCTGGACCTCCCACTATCTCTGGGATGTACTACTCCTATCTTGTACTTGCCAAGATGTTCCGTGAGAGCCTCATCAGCAAGTCTAGCGACACCAGTGAAGTCCGGAACTATCACCTAAATCTGATGTACTATTGTCATCCTGACAGGGTAAGGAAGATTGATGGCTGTGATCTTATCTACTGTGAACTGAAGCGAGCAATTATGGACCGCATGACTCCCAACTATGCTCAGTACGTTCAGCGGCTCATCAACTACATTGTCCCCGCTCCTCTCAACGTCCTTGGTGAAAGAGTCACCATGGACCCATTCAGGATACCCATTCAGGAGGCCACTCGTCCAGACGTTCCCTCCATGATGCCCTCCACTGAGCGCCGTTCCAAGGCCCACCATGATCATGATGCTAGCTCCAGTCACTCTCGGCGCTCCCAGCATGGGGCCGCTCGCTTCTTCTCCAGCATGTGGCAAATGTGCAAGAACAGCAATGATGTTGCACATCAGACCCTTACTATGACCCAGGAGACACGGAGGCGCCAGACTGAGTTCATGGCCTCAAGGAACCACCCTGTTCCTCCTACTGGACCTGAGATGGAGCCTGTGGTAGCACCTCAGTGGGAGATGCCTCCTCTTACCGATGAGATGATCCAGAACTTCGACTTCTCCGTGTACGCTCATGGTGCTCTCCCCCCTAGGACTGCTCGTGCTCCCACTCCTGCTGATGATGATGATGATGATGGTGATGACGATGAGGTTGATACGGCTGCACGCGATGGTGATGGCGAGAGCTCCTCCTCGATCGGGCTTGGTCACATTTGATGGGTGCGATAGCATCTCTCCTCTTTTCTTCGCCTTTTTGGTGTTCCGATGCCAAAGGGGGAGAAGAGAGTAGAGTCTAGGACCACGGGGTTCTTTGATTGCCACAAGCCATGGGAGTTGCTTTATTTGGATTTTATATGGCTTGTGCTTGTTTACTTTGAGTTTTTCAAGAACCATTTGCTATCTCCAATAATTCGTGTATGGATGTGTATGGACGACTATTATGTGTGCTACTCTATGTTAGGATGATTATGTGTGCTATGCTTATCTTGATATGCACATCACCATACCATGCTTGTTTCCTAAAGATATTGGGGGAGCTTCTCATGTTTCACAAATGGTGCACTTTGCATTCAAACGCAAATTCTCCAAGTGCACACATTATGGGGGAGCTGTCGTAATATCTTATATGGAATCAAGGTTTAGAGCTTATCATAATATCTATTTGTGACTCTAGCTCGGTTTGTCATCGTATACCAAAAAGGGGGAGATTGTAAGGGTATTTTACCCTTATCCATTATTTTGGTAACGATGACACCGTGCTAAAGTATTTGGCCTAATATGTTTATAAGGATAATCTCAGGTATTAGGCAATGAGGCGTAAATGGTGTATCAAAGGAACAAGAAGGCTAAAGGAGACCCCCCACTTCGACAACAATCAAAAAGGGTCTACAGGAGAAATCCGGCCTGCAGCCCGGTCCAACCGGGTCAGCAACCGGCCAGTCCGGCGTGCTGGCCGGTCAACCGGGCGCCAACCGGGCTCCAAACGAAGAGCCAGCAGATCCGGTTGCCGCCCGGTCAGCCGGACCACAGACCGGCGAGTCCGGCGCACGGTCCGGTCGACCGAGCGTCAACCGGGCGCCAACCGGCCGCCAACCGAAGGAGCTCCAAGACGACGCAAAGGGAATCCGGTCGCTGGTCCGGTCCGACCGGCCTCCCCACCGGGCTGTCCGGTCTGTGGTCCGGTCAACCGGGTTTGTCGAGGAAAATGCTGAGGTGGCAAGTGACCAACGGCCATATTTCGAAGAACACTATAAATAGGCCTTCTCCTACCTCTGAACTGTTAGGCAACACACTACAAGCTGTTCTTGAGCTCTCTCTCTCTTACTCCATTATTAGAAACACCAAAAGCCTCCGATCTCCCTCCTCCTCCACCCAAACTCAAATCCCTCCGGGGAATCACTAGAGGAGGACCCGATCTACTGTTCTACCAAGCCAAATCTCATTCCCCCTTGTATTCATCGAGAAGCTTGCTTCCTAGGGTTCCTTGGAAACCCTAGGTGGGCAAGAGGAGTCCGGAAGCATCCGGGCTGTGGATTTGCTCCGGGCAAGATTGTGAAGGTTTGGAGGCTACCTCAAAGTCTACCATAAGTGAGTGAGCTATTCCTTCGTGGGATAGGCTCCGGAGAATAGGGTGAGCCTTCGTGGCGTGGGGAATCCTTCGTGGGACCTCCACCCCTCCAAACGTGACGTACCTTGTTGCAAAGCAAGGGAACACGGGAATACATCCTCGTCTCCGCGTGCTATCGGTTATCTCTAACCGAACTCCTTACTTGTGATTTAAACTGCCTGAGAGAGCCTTCGTGCTCGAGATAGTTGTATCTTCATATAGGTTGCTTCACCTAGTTTGCATTAGGCTCACCTTTATATTCCGCAAAGCCTAATATTGCAAAGAAAGGATTAAAATCTGTGGAAACCTATTCACCCCCCCTCTAGGTTTACCATCTCTATACTTTCATCGAGACTCACCCTTGAAGATTTTCCAAAGCCTATAAGAGTAGGCTCTTATTGCTGCAGTAGATGATCACTTGCCGCTTGCAAAAGCGCGTAGAAGATCTTGATCACGGTGCCACGATCGGGCAGCACCTCCGTACTCGGTCACACGTTCGGTGTTGATGAAGACGACGTCCTTCTCCCCGTTCCAGCGGGCAGCGAAAGTAGTAGCTCCTCCTTGAATCTGGCAGCACGACGGCGTGGTAGCGGTGGTGGTGGAGAACTCCGGCGGAGCTTCGCTAAGCGTGCGGGAGAGTGGAGGAGAGGGGGGCGGCTAGGGTTTGGGAAAGGGGGCGCCGGCCACTAAGGGGTGCGGCCACCTTGTGGTCTTGGGGTGGCCGGCCCCCTTCCCTTGGCCCCTCATTATATAGGTGGAACCCCCAAGTGTTGGACTACAAGTCTTCGAATAAGACCCCAACCCAAAACCTTCCATGTAGTAGGGAAACCTACCCAAGGTGGGACTCCCGCTTGAGGTGGGATTCCCCCTTCCATGTGGGGGGGTGGCCGGCCCCCTTAGGTGGAGTCCACCTTGGACTCCCCCACTAGGGTTGGCCGGCCATGGGAGGTGGAGTCCCTTCGGGACTCCGCCTTCCAAATTGATTTCTTCCGGACTTTTCTAGAACCTTCTAGAACCTTCCATAAAATCTTTCAGATCATTTTAAATCTTATAAAATGACATCCTATATATGAATCTTATTCTCCGGACCATTCCGGAACTCCTCGTGATGTCCGGGATCCCATCCGAGACTTCGAACAATACTTCGAACTCCATTCCATATTCAAGTTCTACCATTTCAACATCAAACTTTAAGTGTGTCACCCTACGGTTCGCGAACTATGTGGACATGGTTGAGTACTCTCTCCGACCAATAACCAATAGCGGGATCTGGAGATCCATAATGGCTTCCACATATTCAACGATGACTTCAGTGATCGAATGAACCATTCACATACGATACCAATTCCCTTTGTCACGCGATATTTTACTTGTCCGAGGTTTGATCATCGGTATCACTCTATACCTTGTTCAATCTCGTCTCCCGACAAGTACTCTTTACTCGTACCGTGGTATGTGGTCTGTTATGAACTTATTCATATGCTTGCAAGACATTAGACGACATTCCACCGAGAGGGCCCAGAGTATATCTATCCGTCATCGGGATGGACAAATCCCACTGTTGATCCATATGCCTCAACTCATACTTTCCGGATACTTAATCCCACCTTTATAACCACCCATTTACGCAGTGGCGTTTGATGTAATCAAAGTACCTTTCCGGTATAAGTGATTTATATGATCTCATGGTCATAAGGACTAGGTAACTATGTATTGAAAGCATATAGCAAATAACTTAATGACGTGATCTTATGCTACGCTTAATTGGGTGTGTCCATTACATCATTCATACAATGATATAACCTTGTTATTAATAACATCCAATGTTCATGATTATGAAACTAATCATCCATTAATCAACAAGCTAGTTAAGAGGCATACTAGGGACTCTTTGTTGTTTACATATCACACATGTATCAATGTTTCGGTTAATACAATTATAGCATGGTATATAAACATTTATCATAAACAAAAAGATATATAATAACCACTTTTATTATTGCCTCTTGGGCATATCTCCAACAACCGTAGTTGGACGCCGGGTCGCCGTTGCCATCGTAGGCGGCGAGGCGATCTACGCGCTGCTGGACGAAGAAGTTGTCCCAGGCGTCGCCGTTGTCCGGCAACCACTGGGGGTCATTCCGCTCCTCCGCCGTGAGGTGGTCTCAGAAATGACTCTACTTATCATCAAAAAGCTTTTGACCATGATATTGAAAGCGATATAATAGAGAACTCTCATAAAATTAATGTCTTTCATGAAAGGGTAATTTCTTGTGTAGATTCTATTAAAATGACTGCTAAGCATTGCAAAATGATGAATAATCAAGTGGAGCTAATGATCTCTCTTCAAAATAAACTTTACTAGGAGGACGACCTACCAGCAAAAAAAACATCCACCTGTTATTCCATTCATCTCATGAAACATTTTTAGGATTTGTTTAAATTCAAAGTATCAAGATACTAAATAGTATCTAGATATACTTAAATTTTAATAAACCTCCGACAAGTAGTTTCATAGAACGAACGGAGTACTAGTATTTTCTCCCGCTATGAGTGCATCATTCATTCTCGTTAACAGGGGCTCCTCTATCTTTTTTTTTTTTTTTTTGAGAAAACAGCAGAAGCTTTATTAGATAATGTTCCAGGGAATACATAAGTGATCCGGAGGATCTATAGGATCTATAAACCAAACATGGCGTCCTCTATCTTTTCAGCAGAAAAGAGCAGTCGGAGTGCATGGGCTTGTGATTAGTGAAAGAACGGGCCAGGCCCGAGGATTTGGTTCGTCGGAATGCATGGGCTTATGCATGGTTTGTGAATGTGATGATCTCGTCGACAGCCGGAGACGGACTGGTCCAGATCTCGGGCCAGCTTCATCCGTGCACTGCATGCATGTGTGTACCAACTGCCCACATCAACATGCGGTCGGCTCTATCGGTCACATGCATGGAATGGGCACGGTCCAGTGCTTCACGCGAGGGCAAGTTCCAACTAAAACAGCCGGAGCTGGTGAATGGTAATGGAGACCGAGAGGACTTAATTAGCTACTGCTTGCTCACTGAAGCTACGTGGAGAAAGCTACCCTGTACGGTATCGGTATGTGTGTACATGCAGAGAGCGACGTGGCCGCCCATACCAGTACGTGTTAGATAGCTGCGGGCCAAGTGATCAAGTGGATTTCTGGAACGAGCGAGCGGACAAAAAGACATACGGGACAGGTCGCACGGGATCAGTTATTAGCCAATCCCTAGCTTAGCACGTACAGTTATGGGCACACTATTAGTTAGTTCGCTCATCGATCCAGAATAGACAGTGACCACTAACTATTCGTGTATTTTCGCTCAAAAAATGCTATTTGTGTATTTAAGAGGTTATATAATAATCAGCTGTACTGATATGATGCACGTCCATACGTTTTCTGCTACTCTTACGAGCTGGTTGTATCGAGCTTATATACAGAGAGTCTAATATACGTCCTCCGTTTTTATTTTACCCTGCGATCTTGTTTTGGTTACAGTCAAAGTTTCAAAAGTTTGTTCAAAGATATAGCAAAAAGTATCAGCACCTATAGCTTCATATTTACATAATATAAAAACACATTTCAAAATGATTATAATGATACTAATTTTGTATTTTATATATTAATATTTTTTCCTGTATTTATAGTCAAACTTTGTAAAGTTAACTTTGACTAAACCTAAACGCATGGTAATTGTGAACGGAGAAAGTATTACTCCCTCCGTCTAATGAAGGTTGTAATTTTTTTATTAAAATTTAGATGTACCTATATTTTAGCAAATCTTAGACAACTTTCATATGACGGAGTATGTACAATAAGCTGTCATGGTGATAACATGACTACATTATAAGGAATTCATTAAACCGCCATATATAAC